>NC_057797.1:511835308-511837097 GCF_018294505.1 Triticum aestivum | reverse complement strand
TAGAGGGCGCCGGCAGTAGGGCCCGTGGACTGCCAAAGCCCGGAGGCGGTCCACGAACCAGGCGTGCTCGTCCACCTGACGAGGCCGTCGATGGGCCGGCGGTGGCCGGCGGTGACGAGACGACGAGGGGTGCCTGCTGCTGAAACGGGAAGACCATCTCATCAAAGTAAACGTGTCGGGAGGTGAAAACACGGTGAGAGACTGGATCGTAGCAGCGGTAGCCCTTAGTGTTAGGTGGGTAGCCGAGAAAGATGCAGGCAACGGAGCGGGGTGCGAGCTTATGAGGCGCAGTGGCAGCGATGCTAGGGTAGCACAGGCAGCCGAAAATGCGAAGCCCTTCATAAGAGGGGGGTGCACCGAAGAGAAGGTGGTGAGGTGTAAAGTTCCCGCGAGGACGACATGGACGGATGTTTATGAGGAGGGAAGCGGTGGCTAGAGCGTCAAGCCAAAAGCGCGGAGGCACATTGGCGTGAAAGAGAAGAGTCCGAACGCAGTCATTAAGAGTGCGAAGGATGCGCTCAGCACGACCGTTCTGCTGCAAGGTGTACGGGCAAGTGAGACGAAAAATCATGCCATGTGTGGCGAGAAGATCGCGGACAGCGGTGTTGTCAAATTCCTTCCCGTTGTTTGTCTGCAACGCAAGAATGGGCCGGCCAAACTGCGTGCGGACATAAGAGTAGAAACCGACAAGAGTGGAGATAACGTCCGACTTGCGGCGCAACGGGAAGGTCCACACATAATGCGAAAAATCATCAAGGATGACAAGGTAATAAAGAAAGCCCGTATTACTTACAGGAGGAGATGTCCAAACATCACTATGAATCAACTCAAACGGGTACGATGCAACAAAGGAAGAAGCCCTAAACGGAAGACGAGCATGTTTACCAAGACGGCATGCATGACACGAGTGATCCTCGTTCTTATTACACGTGAAAAAAAAACTCCGAAGTATGTGGCAAAGGGTGGCATGATTAGGATGACCCAAGCGAGCGTGCCAGAGATCCACTCTGGTGGCGAGAGCGACAGGGGCGGCGGAAGTGGTGGAGGCGGCGGAGTGAACCGGGTAGAGCTCGTCGGGGCTGTCACATCGGTGGAGCACCATCCGCGTGCGAGCGTCCTTAACAGAAAAACCACAGTCATCAAATTCAACGGTCACCGGATTTTCACGTGTAAGAGAACGGACGGAAACGAGATTTTTGATAAGATCAGGAGAAACAAGAATATTAGACATGGATATAGGGGTGGAGTTAGACGGAAAATATGTATGTCCAATATGGGTGATAGGAAGAGAAGAACCGTCACCGACGGTGATGCGGTTGGAGGTGTGGACAGGGTGAGCAGTATGGAGGTTACCGGGGTACGCCGCCATATGAGCGGTGGCGCCACTGTCCATGTACCAATCGCCGCCGCCGGTGTAGCTGGACGGGAAAGGGGCGGTGTGGAGAGCTGCCAGGAGAGCCGGGTCCCATGGCGCCGGCGGGAGAGACGACGCAGACGTCAGGGGCAGCAGCGGCGGCCCGCCTGGCAGCGGCTGCTGCCCGTAGGGTGCCGCATAGGGCTGCGGCGCGGTGTAATACGCCTGGTGTGACGGAGGCCGAGTGCCGAGAAGACCCGGAGTAGGAGCCCGTGGAACCGGCATAGAATAGGCGTGGACGATGCCGGTCCACGGGTTCTGACCGGCGTACCACGGGGCCGCCGGCTGAGGAGCCGGCTGCTGCTGGCGTGGCGCTCCTCCCTGAGCACCGCCGCCGCCGCCGCCGCCTCCCTGCTTGCGGCCACCCCGGCGGCC
>NC_057797.1:511833682-511834462 GCF_018294505.1 Triticum aestivum | reverse complement strand
GTGGGGCCGAACCCCCACGTGTGCCGGCAACGAGGGCGGTGTGGGTGGCGCGCGTCCTGGCCGCCCGCATCCGGCGTTCCTCCAGCTTGAGGTACGCGACCACCTTCCTAAAGGTGGGCTCCGGGATGAGGGTGAGGTTGGAGGCGGCGTTCCCGAAGTCCTCGTTGAGGCCGCCGGAGAGGGTGCTGATGAGGAGCTCGTCGCCGATCTTTTCCCCCAGATCACGGAGCTCATCGGCGAGCTTCTTGAGACGCATGCAAAAATCATCGATGGACGAGTCAAGTTGCTGGCACCCGTAAAACTCACCATAGAGGAGGACCTTGCGCTGCAGCCGATTGTCGGTGAAGAGGCTGTTGAGCTTGGTCCAGACCGCATGGGCGTCGTCCTCGTCGTTCACCAGGGTGTGGAAGATGTCGCTGGAGATGGTGAGGTAGAACCAGCGAATGATGGTGGCGTCGAGGATCATCCACTCCTCGTCATGGATCATGAGCGCGGAGTCCACGGTGCCGTCCACGTGGCCGTGAAGGAGGTACTCACGGAACACGAGCGAAAAGTACCGCTTCCACGCGGAGTAGGAGGCGGTGGTGTGGTCAAGCTTGACCGGGACGTGCTCATGGATGTTGAGGTCGCGGACGAGGGTGACGTCGGGACCGGCGAACGGGTTGGAGACTGTAGAGGAGGAGGAGCTCATGATGGCGGCGGTGATCGGGTTGGGGTGCGGCGCGAGTTACAGAGAGGGAGAGGGAGCGGCGCGGGTTGGGAGGGGGGGGCGGCGCGGGT
>NC_057797.1:511805505-511833192 GCF_018294505.1 Triticum aestivum | reverse complement strand
CGGCCGGCGACGGCGGCTGGTGACAGCGGCGTGAGGCAGCGGTGGCGGCGGCGGCGGCGTCTAGGGTTAGGATCTTGCTGCGATAGATACCATGTAGAAGGACAAGTTATGGCTGTGCAATCGCGATATATTGATCGGTGCACCAGGCACGTATACATAAGTACAGAGGTGGGCCACAACCTCAACTATACAAGAAAAACAGGAGATGGACCCTACACATATACACGTACACAATATACTCAACAGGATACACCGCGATTGATCTACTTCACGCGCCACTTGCAGCTAGGAGTACTGGCTACTGAGGTAAGTAGTACAGAGGCACTGCTCGCGCGCTCCAGCTGCTCTCTACAGGTTTCACCCCCATCGATTGCCCCCGCGCGCGACTTGCATACATACATGCACTTGCAGGTGAGTACACAGCACCCGTACCAAGTGGCAACTCGCTCGCTGTCGTGGTGTCGGCGGCACGCGCCGGTGGGTCACCGCGAGGCACGGGCGGACGGGGCGGGCATGTAGCCGGCCGGTCGGAGGTCGGTCCAGATCCACGAGAGCATCAGCCGGATACACCAAATCCGACCCTCAAATAATCTCTTTCACCATGGGATATCTCAATTTAAAATCTTGAATTCATATTATTACAAGCAAGTAAAACCTAATCTAAACTGAGCTCGTCTAACTCCGTCGTGCCCACGTCCGACGGCCAAAACTACGCTCCCCAAAGTGTTACTTCGATCGCCTGCGAGGTAGAGTAGGACATAGGACACGCACCACCGTCTCCAATGCTCTACTCTTCCTTGTCGAAGCCCAGAACCTTCACAGTGCCGGTGAACGTGAGATCGATGATGGATCCGTCCTGAGAGGAACCGGCGACGTCCACCACGACGCGGGTGCAACGTCCAGACATGGGTGCAATACGGCGGTGCGCTGGAGAATGCGATTCCGCCATGCCAACGTCCACCGCCATGAGGGCTGCCTCCGTCTCCCGCGTCTGCCGCCGCGCACGACAGGCATGCCGCATCATATTTCCGTCAGACGATGCCCATGCGTTCAGCTCCGCCTCGGCGCACCACTGAATGGGTTGCACGCCCGTCATCGTGTTCGGATGCCAGACGGACACATCGCCTCCAGTGTGGCAGTGGCGACACACATCGCAGCGGATCCATGAGCCATTTGGACGGACGCAGTGGATTCCTAGCGGAAGGAGTCTGAGCGCTGCCGTCAGGCGGCCTCCTCCCGGGAGCGGCGGAGCGCAAGCCGAACTGTCATCTCCTCCTCGGGGCCGCGTGTGATTAGTTTGTGGTCAATGGATCTGAAGGTGTTGGACTCGGATCCATTGTCCGCCATGCTGGAGATCGTCGAATGGGAGCTTCAGTGGCAGAGTGGAGTGGCCAAAGTTTGGTCTGGGAGGCAGATGAGGACGGATATATATGAGTTGGGTGGGCCAGCGTGGGCCGGATCCGACGTGACGAACGCATCCGGTCACATCGGGATCATCCTTTATCCGTCTTGTATTTGAGGTGAATATGAGGGTTACCGATTAGCTCAGGCGTTTGAGGTCAATTTGAGGTATGCGTTTAAATCAAATTTTTCTGACTGATCAGTGATTGGGCCGTCAACCCGAACATCTGAGAGGAGTTTAAGGCCCGGCTGTGCTCTGAGTTTTGAAGCAGCAAAAAAGATCAACGGGAGCCGCGTGTAACACGCGCTCAGTACTCCCGCGTCATTATGTGATTGCTTCTTCTCACAGCAGGCCTCCCCGTCATTACGTGATTGCTTCTTCAGGAAAAGATTTGCATCATTTATTAAATGAACAGTCAGTTACAAGATCCCACTCCACGCGGTATGGCAATTACTCGCTTCATATAATTTTTTTCTAGTTTCTTAGCACTGACAGTAACCCAAAGGCTAGCCTCATCGATAACTATTTTGAGGAGGATCCGGGGCGGCGTGCTCTTATGCCTGAAGATCTTAGCATTCCACTCGTTCCATATTGTCGAAGACACTAACATGACGAGGGAGGCAATAGCTCTTCTGTTAAGATTTGTCATGTCAATTCTTTTATCTCACCAATCAAAAAGCAACTCATGAAGACGCCAATGGTGGTGTCCATGTGCATGAGCCTATATTTTCGATGACTATGTTTCAAAGCCTCATGGTGAAACGGCATGTGTTCTTCTCACAACGTGATTACCACGGTATTTTCTTTGGTAGGGTAAAATAACTGCCACGGTGCGAGCTGCGAGGTGCTTGCGGCGCTGCTTAACTAGGACGCGTGATTGGGCACCAAACCAGCTGTAGGCTGTGCCCGGCCGGGAGTATTGGAGGAATATCTGCTTGCTCGCGACAAGATAACTTTCTGTACCAGAGAATGTTCCACGTGTTCCAGTTGAATATTTGTATTTCTTAATTTAGCTCGTCCCTGTGATGATTCAATCCAGCCATTAGACTAGTCGTAATGGAGAGTAACTTAGAGTAGTAACATGCACATGTTACGAGTCTATGTTACTACCTCCACAGTGAATAGTAACATTATGTATTGTGTTATGCATCATTTTATTTATTAGGTTGTATACTCATCTTTTCTTGATATGTGTGATGTTACAGTACTAGCTATGTTATCACATGCCTCTCTTTCTTCATTAATTACATGTCACATCATCTATTTTACCTAGATAAGTGTGACGTTATCATCTATATTACTCCCATTGTGGGTAGCATTAAGGTTACAACAATCTGCTACATGCACACGGATCTCATGGATTGGAATCGTCTCATTGCACCTAGCTAGTAAATGCGGTTGTGGCCTCGCTTCTGTTGGGGATCGTAGCAGAAATTCAAAATTTTCTACGCATCACCAAGATCAATCTATGGAGTAATCTAACAACGAGGGGAAGGAGAGTGCATCTACATACCCTTGTAGATCGCTAAGCGGAAGCGTTCAAGTGAACGGGTTGATGGAGTCGTACTCGTCGTGATCCAAATCACCGATGATCCTCGCGCCGAACGGACGGCACCTCCGCGTTCAACACACGTACGGAACGGAGACGTCTCCCGCGCCTTGATCCAGCAAGGAGGAGGGAGAGGTTGAGGAAGAGGGCTCCAACAGCAGCATGACGGCGTGGTGGTGGTGGAGCTGTAGTACTCCGGTAGGGCTTCGCCAAGCTCTTGCGGAGGAAGAGAGGTGTTGGGGAGGGGAGGGGCTGCGCCAGGGATGTCGTGTGCAGCCCTCCCCTTGCCCCTCTATTTATAGGGGAAGGAGGAAGGGGGCCGGCCCCCTCTAGATGAGATCTAGGGGGGCAGCGGCCAAGGGGAGGGGGCTTGCCTCCCAAGCAAGGGGGGCGCCCCCTTTAGGGTTCCCCCCCCAACCCTAGGCGCATGGGCCCAAGGGGGGGATGCGGCCAGCCCATGTAGGGTTGGTTCCCCTTTTCTCTACAGCCCATTAGGCCTTCTGAGAGAGGTGGCCCCTCCCGGTGGACCCCCGGAAACCCTCCGGTGGCCCCGGTACAATACCGATATGCCCTCGAACCTTTCCGGTGACCGTATGACAACTTTCTACATATAAATCATCACCTCCGGACCATTCCGGAACTCCTCCTGACGTCCAGGATCTCATCCGAGACTCCGAACAACATTCGGTAATCACATATACAAGTCTTCCTAACAACCCTAGTGTCACCGAACCTTAAGTGTGTAGACCCTACGGGTTCGGGAGACATGCAGACATGACCGAGACGACTCTCCGGTCAATAACCAACAGCAGGATCTGGATACCCATGTTGGCTCCCACATGCTCCACGATGATCTCATTGGATGAACCACGATGTCGAGGATTCAATCAATCCGTATTCAATTCCCTTTGTCCATCGGTACGATACTTGCCCGAGATTCGATCGTCGGTATCCCGGTACCTTGTTCAATCTTGTTACCGGCAAGTCTTTTTACTCGTTCCGTAACACATCATCCCGTGATCAACTCCTTGGTCACATTGTGCACATTATGATGATGTCCTACCGAGTGGGCCCAGAGATACCTCCCCGTTTACACGGAGTGACAAATCCCAGTCTCGATTCGTGCCAACCCAACAGATACTTTCGGAGATACCTGTAGTGTACTTTTATAGCCACCCAGTTACGTTGTGACGTTTGGTACACCCAAAGCACTCCTACGGTATCCGGGAGTTGCACAAGCTCATGGTCTAAGGAAATGATACTTGACATTAGAAAAGCTTTAGCAAACGAACTACATGATCTTGTGCTAGGCTTAGGATTGGGTCTTGTCCATCACATCATTCTCCTAATGATGTGATCCCGTTATCAACGACATCCAATTTCCATGGTCAGGAAACCGTAACCATCTATTGATCAACGAGCTAGTCAACTAGAGGCTTACTAGGGACATGGTGTTGTCTATTTATCCACACGTGTATCTGAGTTTCCTATCAATACAATTCTAGCATGGATAATAAACGACTATCATGAACAAGGAAATATAATAATAACCAATTTATTATTGCCTCTAGGGCATATTTCCAACAGTCTCCCACTTGCACTAGAGTCAATAATCTAGTTCACATCGCCATGTGATTAACACTCACAGGTCACATCGCCATGTGACCAACATCCAAGAGTCTACTAGACTCAATGATCTAGTTCACATCACTATGTGATAAACACTCAAAGAGTTCTGGGTTTGATCATGTTATGCTTGTGAGAGAGGTTGTAGTCAACGGTCTTGCCATATTCAGATCCCTATGTATTTCGCAAAACTTTATATCGTAGATGCTGCTACCACGTTCCACTTGGAGCTATTCCAAATTGTTGCTCCATTATACGTATCCGGTATCTCTACTCAGAGCTATCCGGATAGGTGTTAAGCTTGCATCGACGTAACTCTTTACGTCGAACTCTTTATCACCTCTGTAACCGAGAAACATTTCTTTATTCCTCTAAGGACAATTTTGACTGCTATCTGTTGATCTACTCCTAGATCACCTTTGTACCCTCTTGCCAGACATGTGGCAAGGCACACATCAGGTGCGGTACTCAGCATGGCATACCGCATAGAGCCTATGACAAAAGCATAGGGGGCGACCTTCGTCCTTCCTCTTTCTTCTGCCGTGGTCAATCTTTGAGTCTTACTCAACTTCACACCTTACAACTCAGGTAAGAACCCTTCTTTGACTGATCTATTTTGAACTTCTTCAAAAACATGTCAAGGTGTGCGTTCTTTGAAAGTATCATCAGGCGTCTTGATCTATCTCTATAGATCTTGATGCCCAATATGTAAGCAGCTTTATCCAGGTCTTCCTTTGAAAATCACTCTTCAAACAAGTGTTTATGCTTTCCAGAAATTCTACATCATTTCGAATCAACAATATGTCATCCACATATACTTATTAGAAATGTTGTAGTGCTCCCACTCACTTTCTTGTAAATACAAGTTTCTAGCAAACATTGTATAAAACCTAAAAGCTTTGATCATTCCATCAAAACATATATTCCGATTCCGAGATGCTTGCTCTAGTCCATAGAAGGATTGCTGGAGCCAGCATACCTTTTAGCATCCTTAGGATTGACAAAACCTTTTATTGTATCACATACAACTTTTCTTACGAAAACTGGTAAGAAAACTTGTTTTGACATCCATCTGTAAGATTTCATAATTGAAAAATACAGCTAATGCTAACATGATTCCGACGGACTTAAGCATCGCTATGGGTGAGAAATTCTCATCATAGTCAACTCCTTGAACTTGTGAAAAGACTCTTTCGCACAAGTCGAGCTTTATAGACGGTAACATTACCGCCCACGTCCGTCTTCTTCTTAAAGATCTATTTATCTCAATGGCTTGCTGATCAACGGGCAAGTCCACCAAAGTCCATACTTTGTTCTGATACATGGATCCTATCTCGGATTTCATGGCTTCTAACCATTTGTCCGAATATGGGCCCACCATTGCTTCTCCATAGTTCGTAGGTTCACTATTGTCCAACAACATGATATTTAAGACAGGATTACCGTACCACTCAGGAGTAGTACATATCCTTGTCGACCTACGAGGTTTGATAGCAACTTGATCTGAAGCTTCATGATCACTATCATTAACTTCCTATTCAACAGACGTAGGTGCCACAGAAAACATCTTTTTGTGTTGCATCACTCTCTAGTTGAAGTAAAGATTCGACAACCTCATCAAGTTCTACCTTCCTCCCACTCAATTCTTTCGAGAGAAACTCCTTCTCGAGAAAGGACCCGTTCTTAGCGACAAACAATTTGCCCTCGGATCTGAGATAGAAGGTATACCCAACTGTCACCTTTGGGTATTCTATGAAGATGTGTTTGTCTGCTTTGGGTTCGAGCTTCTCCGACTGAAGCCTTAAGCATCGCAGCCCCAAACATTAAGAAACGACAACTTTGGTTTCTTACCAAACCAATGTTCATACGACGTCGTCTCAACAGACTTAGATGGTGTCCTATCTAAAGTGAATGCAGCTGTCTTTAACGCATATCCTTAAAATGAAAACGGTAGATCGGTAAGAGACATCATAGATCGCAGCATATCTCATAGGGTTCGATTACGACGTCCGGACACACCATAACCTAGTGGTGTTCCAGGTGGCTTCAACTGTGAAACAATTCCACAATGTCTTAAGTGTTTACCAAACTCATAACTCAGATAATTCTCATTGATCAGATCGTAGGAATTTGATCTTCTTGTTATGATGATTCTTAACTTCACTCTGAAATCGCTTGAACTTTTCAAACGTTTCAGACTTGTGCTTCATTAAGTAAATATACCTATATCTACTCAAATCGTCAGTGAAGATGAGAAAATAGCGATATCCACCGCACGCTTCAATTCTCATTGGATCACACGCATCAGCATGCATGATTTCCAACAAGTCACTTGCCCGTTTCATTGTACCTGAAAGCGGGGTCTTAGTCATCCTGCCCATGAGGCATGGCTTGCATGTGTCAAGCGATTCAAAATCAAGTGACTCCAAACATCCATCGACATGGAGTTTCTTCATGCATCTTACGCCAATATGACCTAAGCGGCAGTGCCACGAGAAAGTGGTACTATCATTATTAACTCTACATCTTTTGGCGTGAACATATGTATTACCACGACCGAGATTCAATGAACCATTCACATAGGGTGCATGACCATGAAAGGTATCATTCATGTAAACAGAATAACCATTATTCTCTAACTTAAATGAATGACCGTATTGCAATGAACATGATCTAATCATATTCATGCTCAACGCAGACACCTGATAACATTTATCTAGGTTCAATACTAATCCCGAAGGCAGATGGAGTGTGCGATGGTGATCTCATCAACTTTGGAAACACTTTCAACACACATCGTCACCTCGCCCTTAGCCAATCTCCATTTAGTCTGTAGCTTTTGCTTCAAGTCACCAATAATAGTAACTGAATCGGTATCCAATACCCAGGTGCTACCAGGAATACTAGTAAGGTACACATTAATAACACGTATATACTTTGTTGAAGTTGCCAGCCTTCTTATCTACCATGCATTTGGGGTAATTCCGCTACCATTGACCGTTCCCCTTACAATAGAAGCACTTAGTCTCGGGTTCAGGTTCAACCTTGGGTTCCTTCATTGGAGCGGCAACTGGTTTGTCATCCATGAAGTTTCCCTTCTAGCCCTTGCCCTTCTTAAAACCAATGGTCTTGTTAAACCATCAACACTTGATGCTCCTTCTTGATTTCTACCTTTTGCGGTCTTAAGCACCGCGAACAGCTCCGGGATCATCTCCATCCCTTGCATGTCATAGTTCATCACGAAGATCTAGTAGCTTAGTGATAGTGGCTAGAGAACTATATCAATCACTATCTTATCTGGAAGTTTAACTCCCACTTGATTCAAGTGATTGTAGCACCCAGACATTCTGAGCACATGCTCACTAGCTGAGCTATTCTCCTCCATCTTGTTGGCAAAAGAACTTGTCAGAGGTCTCACACCTCTCAACACGGGCATGAGCCTGAAATCCCAATTTCAGCTCTTGGAACATCTCATATGTTCTATGGCGTTCAAAACGTCATTGGAATCCCGATTCTAAGCCGTAAAGTATGGTGCACTAAACTATCAAGTAGTCATCAGGACGTGTCTGTCAGGTGTTCACAACATCCACAAACGTTGTTGTAGGGGTTTGCACATCGAGCGGTGCATCAAAGACGTAAGCCTTCTGTGTAGCAGTGAGGACACTCCTCGGACTACGGACCTAGTCCGCATCATTGCTTACAATATCTTTCAACTTAATTTTTCTCTAGGAACGTATTGAAACAGGGAGCTACAACGTGAGCTATTTATCTACAACATATTTGCAAAGATAATTTAGACTATGTTCATGATAATTTAGTTCATCTAATCAAATTATTTAATGAACTCCCACTCAAATAGACATCCTCTAGTCATCTAAGTGAAACATGATCTGAATCGATTAGGCCGTGTCCGATCATCACGTGAGACGGACTAGTCATCAACGGTGAACATCTCATGTTGATCGTATCTTCTATACGACTCATGTTCGACCTTTCGGTCTTCCGTGTTCCGAGGCCATGTCTGTACATGCTAGGCTCGTCAAGTCAACCTAAGTGTTTCGCATGTGTCCCGAGGCCATGTCTGTACATGCTAGGCTTGTCAACACCCATTGTATTCGAACGTTAGAATCTATCACACCTGATCATCATGTGGTGCTTCGAAACAACGAACACTTTTCTTGAAATTTTAGTGAGGGGTCATCTTATTTAAGCTACCGTCGTTCTAAGCATATAAGATGTAAAACATGATAAACATCACATGCAATCAAATAGTGACATGATATGGCCAATATCATTTTGCTCCTTTTGATCTCCATCTTCAGGGCTCCATGATCATCGTTGTCACCGGCATGACACCATGATCTCCATCATCGCGTCTTCTTCAAGTTGTCTCGTCATTTATTACTTCTACTACTATGGCTAACTCGTTAGCAATAAAGTAAAGTAATTACATGGCGTTTAAGTTGACACGCAGGTCATAAATAAATTAAGACAACTCCTATGGCTCCTGCCGGTTGTCATACTCATCGACATGCAAGTCATGATTCCTATTACAAGAACATGATCAATCTCATACATCACATATATCATTCATCACATCCTTTTGGCCATATCACATCACAAGGCATATGCTGCAAAAACAAGTTAGACGTCCTCTAATTGTTGTTGCAAGTTTTTACGTGGCTGCTATAGGTTTCTAGCAAGAATGTTTCTTACCTACGCCAAAACCACAATGTGATATGCCAATTTCTATTTACCCTTCATAAGGACCCTTTTCATCGAATCCGATCCGACTAAAGTGGGAGAGACAGACACCCGCTAGCCACCTTATGCAACTAGTGCATGTCAGTCGGTGGAACCAGTCTCACGTAAGCGTACGTGTAAGGTCGGTCCGGGCCGCTTCATCCCACGATGCCGCCGAATCAAGATAAGACTAGTAACGACGAGTAAATTGACAATATCGACGCCCACAACTGTTGGGGAACATTGCAGAAAACAAAAATTTTCCTACGGTTTCACCAAGATCCATCTATGAGTTCATCTAGCAACGAGTGATCGGATGCATCTACATACCTTTGTAGATCGCGAGCGGAAGCGTTCAAAGAACGGGGATGAGGTAGTCGAACACGACGTGATCCAAATCACCGAAGATCCTAGCACCGAACGGACGGCACCTCCGCGTTCAACACACGTACGGTTAGCGTAACATCTCCTTCTTCTTGATCCAGCAAGAGGGAAGGAGAGGTTGAGGAAGATGGCTCCAGCAGCAACACGACGGCGTGGTGGTGATGGAGCTGCAGTACTCCGTCAGGGCTTCGCCGAGCGCTATGGAGGAGGAGGAGGTGTTGGAGAGGGAGAAGGAGGCAACCAAAGGCATGGATGAAAAGCCCTCCTTCACCCACTATATATAGGAGGGCCAAGGGGGGGCGCCGGCCCTAGGAGATCCAATCTCCTAGGGGGGTGCGGCCAAGGGGGAGGAATCCTTCCTCCTCAAGGCACCTAGGAGGTGCCTTCCCCTCCTAGGACTCTTCCTCCTTGAAACCCTAGGCGCATGGGCCTCTTGGGGCTGGTGCCCTTGGCCCATGTAGGCCAAGGCGCACCCCCTATAGCCCATGTGGCCCCCCGGGACAGGTGGCCCCACCCGGTGGACCCCTGGGACCCTTCCGGTGGTCCCGGTACAATACCGATGACCCCGAAACTTGTCCCGATGGCCGAAACAGGACTTCCCATATATAAATCTTTACCTCCGGACCATTCCGGAACTCCTCGTGACGTCCGAAAGGACCACGATGTCGCCTAGAGGGGGGGGTGAATAGGCGTTTTAAAATCTTATACGGATTTGGCTATATCCTAATGCGGAAATAAACTAAGAGGATACTTTTCAAGCACAAATCCTAAATATACCAGGCTAACTAAGTGCACCAACAACTTAGGATAAACAAGATGAGAACAACGAGGATATGAGTAAGCACAAGTAAGTTACACAAACTTACTCAATGTATATCACAAGATATATAAATGAATAATACACACAACCACAAGTAAGCAATACAGGCTTACACAAGTTATGTCACAAGATATGGAAATGAATGTTACAAGCTAGCAATTCACACTAAGCACACGATAGAACAATAGTAGCAAGTATGAATTGCGGACTATAAAGTGTTGGCCTAGATAATCTCTACGATATGGTAACCAACACAATATAATGAGGACAACAAGATATAGTGAATGCAAGGTCAAGAGACCAAAGTAAACCACAAGTAGTGGCTAGGGTTAGAATTAACCGAAGACACGGAGACGAGGATGTATCCCGATGTTCACTTCCTTGGAGGGAAGCTAGTCACCGTTAGAGAGGTGGATGTTACCACGAAGGCACACCAACGCCACGAAGGCTCACCCTATTCTCCTTGAGAAATCACCATGAAGGCGATTCTCAACCACTAGTGGTAGACCTTGAGGCGGCCTCCAAACCTTCACAAACTTTCTGGGGGACAAATCACAAGTTGATTCCTCACCGGAGCACTCCTACCGCCTAGGAGTCTCCAACCTCCAAGAGTAACAAGATCAAGGGGGAAATGCTCAAGACTTGCTCAAATCACGAATTGCTTTGGTCACAAGAGGGAGAGGGAGAGGATCTATCTTTTGATTGGAACAACTCTCAAGAACACTCACTAATCTCTCCGGGATCTAAGATTTGGTGTAGGAGAAGTGAGAGGGAGCCACTTGTGTTCTTGGGACGATTTGGGATGAAGTGATCAACCCTCCCCCGGAGTGGGAGAGGGATATTTATACCCCTAAAGAAAATAGAGCCGTTTCCCGCAGTTATTGACCTGCCCGGATGATCTGGACGCATACCCGGATGATCCGGGCAATGCCCGGATGATCCGGGAAGGTCAATATACAATGTGGTGAAGTAGATACCCGGATGTCCGGGGACATAGCCGGATGATCCGGGCAATTCCCGGATGATCCGGGTGGGTAGCCGGATGATCCGGCTAGCGGAATAAGCTTCTGTGATGAATTTTACGACTAACCCGGATGATCCGGGCAGGAACCCGGATGATCTAGGCAAATCCCGGATGATATGGGAGAGGACCCGGATGATCCAGCCAAACCAAACTGCTGCAGCCTAGAAACTGAAACAGGCACAACTTTTACATCCGGACTCCGATTTTGATGATCTTGGGCTCGTTTTGAAGCTATGAAAAAAACCCAGGTCCTCACATAGAGAACCACCCAAGATGAACCAAAATGGAGGATGCAAAATATGCAAAGGTTTTATCATGTATTTGGGTAACCTATTTGGCTTTGGATTTTCTTTGGTATATAGGATATGAGTGGAATTGTGTAGAGAAGATGTTGACTTGAGCAAATCTATCACGAACCCCTTTGATCCCCTCTTAATAGTGCGGGATCCCTATAACTCAAGAATCATAAAAGGTCTACACTACATAGCTATCAATAATCCATTCTTGAGTGTATGTGTTCCTTCGGTGTTCATCACTCCACAACACTAACGTCGAAGGAACTAATACCTTTGACTCGAGCCTTTCACTTGAGCTTGAAGTTGAAGTTTCTTCTTGGATCAAGTTGAATGGCAAGACATTGGTGAAGTCTTCAAGTAGCTCCCCCATACACAATGTGGGAAGCTTTGCTTTGTATTTATCTTCATGTGTCCATCATGTGATCATCCACAAGCTTCAAGCATGTAATCCTTCGGGATAGTAATCTTGAACTTGCCCTTGTCAAACATGATCATCAACACTTGATGTCATCCTCTCATAGACACTTGAAATCTCTCTCTCGATGCGAGCCCATGAGAATCTCCTCTCAAAAACATAGGCAACACATAGTATGGGTTAGTACACAAAGCGCAATTAACAAATTCTTACCATACCACAAGATCTCACGTGGCACATGATTTGCGCTTGTGTGTTGACCATCTTTGAATTCAATCTTCGATCTTCATCTTGGTCAACCTTAATCTTTGCTCCATGATTAATCTTGATGCACAACTACATGTATATGGCATTCATTCCGAATCCATTCAATATCCTTCTTGCATCACCCATGGAACAAACCTTCCTATATAACTTGATGTCATTGTTTCTTCATAGGAATTGTCATTCATTATCAAATCTCAATGCATATATAGATGTTGATGGATTTCATCCACCAATTCATCCAATATTCTTCATGCATTGCAAATGGAACTTTCCTTCAAATGTATATCTCAGTGCAAGCATTAGTCCATTAGGATTGTCATTTAATTACCAAAACCACACATGGGGACTACATGTACTTTCACCCACCCGATGGACCCCCGGGACCCTTCCGGTGGTCCCGGTACAATACCGATGACCCCGAAACTTGTCCCGATGGCCGAAACAGGACTTCCCATATATAAATCTTTACCTCCGGACCATTCCGGAACTCCTCGTGATGTCCGGGATCTCATCCGGGACTCCGAACAACATTCGGGTTACTGCATATACATATCCCTACAACCCTAGCGTCACCGAACCTTAAGTGTGTAGACCCTACGGGTTCGGGAGACATGTAGACATGACCAAGATAGCTCTCCGGCCAATAACCAACAGCGGGATCTGGATACCCATGTTGGCTCCCACATGCTCCTCGATGATCTCATCGGATGAACCACGATGTCGAGGATTCAAGCAACCCCGTATACAATTCCCTTTGTCAATCGGTATGTTACTTGCCCGAGATTCGATCGTCGGTATCCCAATACCTCGTTCAATCTCGTTACCGGCAAGTCACTTTACTCATACCGTAATGCATGATCCCGTGACCAGACACTTGGTCACTCTAAGCTCATTATGATGATGCATTACCGAGTGGGCCCAGTGATACCTCTCCATCATACGGAGTGACAAATCCCAGTCTTGATCCATGTCAACCCAACAGACACTTTCGGAGATACCCGTAGTATACCTTTATAGTCATCCAGTTACGTTGTGACGTTTGGTACACCCAAAGCACTCCTACGGTATCCGGGAGTTACACTATCTCATGGTCTAAGGAAAGGATACTTGACATTGGAAAACTCTAGCAAATGAACTATACGATCTTATGCTATGTTTAGGATTGGGTCTTGTCCATCACATCATTCTCCTAATGATGTGATCTCGTTATCAATGACATCCAATGTCCATAGTCAGGAAACCATGACTATCTGTTGATCAACGAGCTAGTCAACTAGAGGCTTACTAGGGACATGTTGGTGTCTGTTATTCACACATGTATTACGATTTCCGGATAACACAATTATAGCATGAATAAAGACAATTATCATGAACTAGGAAATATAATAATAATGCTTTTATTATTGCCTCTAGGGCATATTTCCAACAGTCTCCCACTTGCACTAGAGTCAATAATCTAGTTACATTGTGATGAATCGAACACCCATGGAATTCTGGTGTTGATCATGTTTTGCCCTAGGGAGAGGTTTAGTCAACGGATCTGCTACATTCAGGTCCGTATGTACTTTACAAATCTCTATGTCTCCATCTTGAACATTTTCACGAATGGAGTTGAAGCGACGCTTGATGTGCCTTGTCTTCTTGTGAAACCTAGGCTCCTTGGCAAGTGCAATAGCTCCAGTGTTGTCACAAAAGAGTTTGATTGGCCCCGACGCATTGGGTATGACTCCTAGGTCGGTGATGAACTCCTTCACCCAAATTGCTTCATGCGCTGCCTCCGAGGCTGCCATGTACTCCGCTTCACATGTAGATCCCGCCACGACGCTCTGCTTGCAACTGCACCAGCTTACTGCCCCGCCATTCAAAATATACACGTATCCGGTTTGTGACTTAGAGTCATCCAGATCTGTGTCGAAGCTAGCGTCGACGTAACCCTTTATGACGAGCTCTTCGTCACCTCCATAAACGAGAAACATTTCCTTAGTCCTTTTCAGGTACTTCAGGATATTCTTGACCGCTGTCTAGTGTTCCTTGCCGGGATTACTTTGGTACCTTCCTACCAAACTTATGGCAAGGTTTACATCAGGTCTGGTACACAGCATGGTATACATAATAGAACCTATGGCTGAGGCATAGGGGATGACGCTCATCTCTTCTATATCTTCTGCCGTGGTCGGACATTGAGCTGAGCTCAATTTCACACCTTGCAACACAGGCAAGAACCCCTTCTTAGACTGATCCATATTGAACTTCTTCAATATCTTATCAAGGTATGTGCTTTGTGAAAGACCTATGAGGCGTCTTGATCTATCTCTATAGATCTTGATGCCTAATATATAAGCAGCTTCTCCAAGGTCCTTCATTGAAAAACTCTTATTCAAGTAGGCCTTAATGCTGTCCAAAAGTTCTATATCATTTCCCATCAAAAGTATGTCATCTACATATAGTATGAGAAATGCTACAGAGCTCCCACTCACTTTCTTGTAAACGCAGGCTTCTTCATAAGTCTGCGTAAACCCAAACGCTTTGATCATCTCATCAAAGCGAATGTTCCAACTCCGAGATGCTTGCACCAGCCCATAAATCGAGCGTTGGAGCTTGCATACCTTGTCAGCATTCTTAGGATCGATAAAACCTTCCGGCTGCATCATATACAATTCTTCCTTAAGGAAACCATTAAGGAATGCCGTTTTGACGTCCATTTGCCAAATTTCATAATCATAAAATGCGGCAATTGCTAACATGATTCAGACGGACTTCAGCTTCGCTACCGGTGAGAAAGTCTCATCGTAGTCAACCCCTTGAACTTGTCGATAACCCTTAGCGACAAGCTGAGCTTTATAGATGGTCACATTACCATCCGCGTCTGTCTTCTTCTTAAAGATCCATTTATTTTCTATGGCTCGCCGCTCAACGGGCAAGTCAGTCAAAGTCCATACTTCATTTTCATACATGGATCCTATCTCGGATTTCATGGCTTCTAGCCATTTGTCGAAATCCGGGCCCGCCATCGCTTCTTCATAGTTCGAAGGTTCACCGTTGTCTAACAACATGATTTCCAAGACAGGGTTGCCATACCACTCTGGTGCGGAACGTGTCCTTGTGGACCTTCGAATTTCAGTAGGAGCTTGATCAGAAGTATCTTGATCATCATCATTATCTTCCTCTCTAGTCGGTGCAGGCACCTCAGGAATATTTTCTTGAGTTGTGCCATTTTCCGGTTCAAGAGGTAACACTTCATCAAGTTCTACTTTCCTCCCACTTACTTCTCTCGAGAGAAACTCCTTCTCTAGAAAGAATCCATTCTTGGCAACAAAGATCTTGCCTTCGGATCTGAGGTAGAAGGTATACCCAACAGTTTCTTTAGGGTATCCTATGAAGACGCATTTTTCCAACTTGGGTTCGAGCTTTTCAGGTTGAAGTTTCTTGACATAAGCATCGCATCCCCAAACTTTTAGAAACGACAACTTAGGTTTCTTACCAAACCATAATTCAAATGGTGTCGTCTCAACGGATTTCGACGGAGCCCTATTTAAAGTGAATGCGGCAGTCTCTAAAGCATAGCCCCAAAAAGATAGCGGTAAATCGGTAAGAGACATCATAGATCGCACCATATCTAATAGAGTGTGATTACGACGTTCGTACACACCATTACGCTGAGGTGTTCCAGGCGGCGTGAGTTGTGAAACTATTCCACATTTTCTTAAGTGTGTGCCAAATTCGTGACTCAAGTATTCTCCTCCACGATCTGATCATAGAAACTTGATTTTTCTGTCACGTTGATTCTCAACTTCACTCTGAAATTCCTTGAACTTTTCAAAGGTTCCAGACTTGTGTTTCATTAAGTAGACATACCCATATCTACTCAAGTCATCAGTGAGGGTGAGAACATAACGATAGCCACCGCGAGCCTCAACACTCATTGGACCACACACATCAGTATGTATGATTTTCAATAAGTTGGTTGCTCGCTCCATTGTTCCTGAGAACGGAGTCTTGGTCATTTTACCCATGAGGCATGGTTCGCACGTGTCAAATGATTCATAATCAAGAGACTCCAAAAGTCCATCAGCATGGAGCTTCTTCATGCGTTTGACACCTATGTGACCAAGGCGGCAGTGCCACAAGTATGTGGGACTATCATTATCAACCTTACATCTTTTGGTACTCACACTATGAATATGTGTAGCATTACGCTCGAGATTCATTAAGAATAAACCATTCACCATAGGAGCATGACCATAAAACATATCTCTCATATAAATGGAACAACCATTATTCTCGAATTTAAATGAGTAGCCATCTCGAATTAAACGAGATCCCGATACAATGTTCATGCTCAAAGCTGGCACTAAATAACAATTATTAAGGTTTAAAACTAATCCCGAAGGTAAATATAGAGGTAGCATGCCGACGGCGATCACATTGACCTTGGAACCATTCCCGACGTGCATCGTCACCTCGTCCTTTGCCAGTCTCCGCTTATTCCGCAGCCCCTGCTTTGAGTTACAAATGTGAGCAACTGCACCGGTATCAAATACCCAGGAGCTACTATGGGTACTAGTAAGGTACACATCAATTACATGTATATCATATATACCTTTTGTTTTGCCGGCCTTCTTGTCCGCTAAGTATTTGGGGCAGTTCCGCTTCCAGTGACCACTTCCCTTGCAATAAAAGCACTCAATCTCGGGCTTGGGTCCATTCTTTGGCTTCTTCCCAGCAGCTTGCTTGCCGGGCGCGGCAACTCCTTTGCCGTCCTTCTTGAAGTTCTTTTTACCCTTGCCCTTCTTGAACTTAGTGGTTTTATTGACCATCAACACTTGATGTTCCTTCTTGACTTCTACCTCTGCTAATTTCAGCATAGCAAATACTTTAGGAATGGTCTTTTCCATCCCCTACATATTGAAGTTCATCACAAAGCTCTTGTAGCTTGGTGGAAGCGACTGGAGGATTCTGTCAATGACCGCATCATCCGAGAGATTAACTCACAGCTGAGTCAAGCGGTTATGTAACCCAGACATAGTGAGTATGTGCTCACTGATAGAACTATTTTCCTCCATCTTACAGCTGAAGAATTTGTCGGAGACTTCATATCTCTCGACCCGGGCATGAGCTTGGAAAACCATTTTCAGCTCTTCGAACATCTCATATGCTCCATGTCTCTCAAAACGCTTTTGGAGCCCCGGCTCTAGGCTATAAAGCATGCCGCACTGAACGAGGGAGTAGTCATCGACACGTGTCTGCCAAGCGTTCATAACGTCTTGGTTCTGTGGGACGGGTGGATCACCTAGCGGTGCTTGTAGGACATAATCTTTCTTGGCAGCTATGAGGATGATCCTCAGGTTCCGGACCCAGTCCGTATAGTTGCTGCCATCGTCTTTCAGCTTGGTTTTCTCTAGGAACGCGTTGAAGTTGAGGACTACGTTGGCCATTTGATCTACAAGACATATTGTAAAGACTTTAGACTAAGTTCATGATAATTAAGTTCATCTAATCAAATTATTCAATGAACTCCCACTTAGATAGACATCCCTCTTCTAGTCATCTAAGTATAACATGATCCGAGTCAACTAGGCTGTGTCCGATCATCACGTGAGACGGACTAGTCAACGTCGGTGAACATCTTCATGTTGATCGTATCTTCTATACGACTCATGCTCGACCTTTCGGTCTTCTGTGTTCCGAGGCCATGTCTATACACATGCTAGGCTCGTCAAGTCAACCTAAGTGTTTGCATGTGTAAATCTGTCTTACACCCGTTGTATGTGAACGTTTTGAATCAAACACCCGATCATCACGTGGTGCATTGAAACAACGAACTGTCGCAATGGTGCACAGTTAGGGGGGACACTTTCTTGAAATTATTATGAGGGATCATCTTATTTACTACCGTCGTTCTAAGTAAACAAGATGCAAAACATGATAAACATCAAATGCAATCAAATAATAATAGTGACATGATATGGCCAATATCACATAGCTCCTTTGATCTCCATCTTGGGGCTCCATGATCATTTTGTCACCGGCTTGACACCATGATCTCCATCATCATGATCCCCATCATCGTGTCTCCATGAAGTTGCTCGCCAACTATTACTTCTACTACTATGGCTAACGCGTTTAGCAATAAAGTAAAGTAATTTACATGGCGTTTCTCAATGACACGCATGTCATACAAAAAATAAAGACAACTCCTATGGCTCCTGCCAGTTGTCATACTCATCGACATGCAAGTCGTGATTCCTATTACAATAGCATGAACATCTCATACATCACATATAGATCATTCATCATTCATCACAACTTTGGCCATATCATATCACAAAGCACTTGCTGCAAAAACAAGTTAGACGTCCTCTAATTGTTGTTGCAAGTTTTACGTGGCTGAAGTAGGGTTCTAGCAAGAACGTTTTCTTACCTACGTGAAAACCACAACGTGATTTGTCAACTTCTATTTACCCTTCATAAGGACCCTTTTCATCGAATCCGCTCCAACTAAAGTAGGAGAGACAGACACCCGCCAGCCACCTTATGCAACTAGTGCATGTTAGTCGGTGGAACCGGTCTCACGTAAGCATACGTGTAAGGTTGGTCCGGGCCGCTTCATCCCACAATACCGTTGAAGCAAGATAAGACTAGTAGTGGCAAGAAAGTTCACAACATCTACGCCCACAACAAATTGTGTTCTACTTGCGCAAGAAGAACTACGCATAGACCTAGCTCATGATGCCACTGTTGGGGAACGCTG
Organism: Triticum aestivum; assembly: GCF_018294505.1. NCBI lineage: Eukaryota > Viridiplantae > Streptophyta > Magnoliopsida > Poales > Poaceae > Triticum > Triticum aestivum. The sequence continues at coordinate 511,813,915 of NC_057797.1, read as the reverse complement.
CAGAAAACAAAAATTTTCCTACGGTTTCACCAAGATCCATCTATGAGTTCATCTAGCAACGAGTGATCGGATGCATCTACATACCTTTGTAGATCGCGAGCGGAAGCATTCAAAGAACGGGGATGAGGTAGTCGAACACGACGTGATCCAAATCACCGGAGATCCTAGCACCGAACGGACGGCACCTCCGCGTTCAACACACGTACGGTTAGCGTAATGTCTCCTTATTCTTGATCCAGCAAGAGGGAAGGAGAGGTTGAGGAAGATGGCTCCAACAGCAGCACGATGGCGTGGTGGTGATGGAGCTGCAGTACTCCGTCAGGGCTTTGCCAAGCGCTATGGAGGAGGAGGAGGTGTTGGAGAGGGAGAAGGAGGCAACCAAAGGCATGGATGAAAAGCCCTCCTTCACCCACTATATATAGGAGGGCCAAGGGGGGGGGGGGCGCCGGCCCTAGGAGATCCAATCTCCTAGGGGGGTGCGGCCAAGGGGGAGGAATCCTTCCTCCCCAAGGCACCTAGGAGGTGCCTTCCCCTCCTAGGACTCTTCCTCCTTGAAACCCTAGGCGCATGGGCCTCTTGGGGCTGGTGCCCTTGGCCCATGTAGGCCAAGGCGCACCCCCTATAGCCCATGTGGCCCCTCGGGACAGGTGGCCCCACCCGGTGGACCCCCGGGACCCTTCCGGTGGTCCCGGTACAATACCGATGACCCCAAAACTTGTCCCGATGGCCGAAATAGGACTTCCCATATATAAATATTTACCTCCGGACCATTCCGGAATTCCTCGTGACGTCCGGGATCTCATCCGGGACTCCGAACAACATTCGGGTTACTGCATATACATATCCCTACAACCCTAGCGTCACCGAACCTTAAGTGTGTAGACCCTACGGGTTCGGGAGACATGTAGACATGACCGAGATAGCTCTCCGGCCAATAACCAACAGCGGGATCTGGATACCCATGTTGGCTCCCACATGCTCCTCGATGATCTCATCGGATGAACCACGATGTCGAGGATTCAAGCAACCCTGTATACAATTCCCTTTGTCAATTGGTATGTTACTTGCCCGAGATTCGATCGTCGGTATCCCAATACCTTGTTCAATCTCGTTACCGGCAAGTCACTTTACTCGTATCGTAATGCATGATCCCGTGACCAGACACTTGGTCACTCTGAGCTCATTATGATGATGCATTACCGAGTGGGCCCAGTGATACCTCTCCGTCATACGGAGTGACAAATCCCAGTCTTGATCCATGTCAACTCAACAGACACTTTCGGAGATATCCGTAGTATACCTTTATAGTCACCCAGTTACGTTGTGACGTTTGGTACACCCAAAGCACTCCTACGGTATCCGGGAGTTACACGATCTCATGGTCTAAGGAAAGGATACTTGACATTGGAAAACTCTAGCAAACGAACTATACGATCTTATGCTATGTTTAGGATTGGGTCTTGTCCATCACATCATTCTCCTAATGATGTGATCTCGTTATCAATGACATCCAATGTCCATAGTCAGGAAACCATGACTATCTGTTGATCAACGAGCTAGTCAACTAGAGGCTTACTAGGGACATGTTGGTGTCTGTTATTCACACATGTATTACGGTTTCCGAATAACACAATTATAGCATGAATAAAGACAATTATCATGAACAAGGAAATATAATAATAATGCTTTTATTATTGCCTCTAGGGCATATTTCCAACAACAACTGCTTTGTGTTCTACTCGTGCATAGAAACTACGCATAGACCTATCTCTGATACCACTGTTGGGGATCGTAGCAGAAATTCAAAATTTTCTACGCATCACCAAGATCAATCTATGGAGTAATCTAGCAACGAGGGGAAGGAGAGTGCATCTACATACCCTTGTAGATCGCTAAGCGGAAGCGTTCAAGTGAACGGGGTTGATGGAGTCTTACTCGTCGTGATCCAAATCAGCGATGATCCTAGCGCCGAACGAACGGCACCTCCGCGTTCAACACACGTACGGAACGGAGACGTCTCCCGCGCCTTGATCCAGCAAGGAGGAGGGAGATGTTGAGGAAGAGGTCTCCAACAGCAGCACGACCGCGTGGTGGTGGTGGAGCTGCAGTACTCCGGCAGGGCTTCGCCAAGCTCTTGCGGAGGAGGAGAGGTGTTGGGGAGGGGAGGGGCTGCGCCAGGGATGTCGTGTGCAGCCCTCCCCTTGCCCCTCTATTTATAGGGGAAGGAGGAAGGGGGCCGGCCCCCTCTAGATGAGATCTAGGGGGGGCGGCCAAGGGGAGGGGGCTTGCCCCCCAAGCAAGGGGGGCGCCCCCTTTAGGGTTTCCCCCTCCCCCAACCCTAGGCGCATGGGCCCAAGGGGGGGATGTGGCCAGCCCATGTAGGGCTGGTTCCCCTTTCTCTACAACCCATTAGGCCCTCCGAGAGAGGTGGCCCCTCCCGGTGGACCACCGGAAACCCTCCGGTGGCCCCGGTACAATACCGATATGCCCCCGAACCTTTTCGGTGACCGTATGACAACTTCCAACATATAAATCTTCACCTCCGGACCATTCCGGAACTTCTCGTGACGTCCGGGATCTCATCCGGGACTCCGAACAACATTCGGTAATCACATATACAAGTCTTCCTAACAACCCTAGCGTCACTGAACCTTAAGTGTGTAGACCCTACGGGTTCGGGAGACATGCAGACATGACCAAGACGACTCTCCGGTCAATAACCAACAGCGGGATCCGGATACCCATGTTGGCTCCCACATGCTCCACGATGATCTCATCAGATGAACCACGATGTCGAGGATTCAATCAATCTGTATTCAATTCCCTTTGTCCATCGGTACGATACTTGCCCGAGATTCGATCGTTGGTATCCCGATACCTTGTTCAATCTCGTTACCGGCAAGTCTCTTTACTTGTTCCGTAACACATCATCCCGTGATCAACTCCTTGGTCACATTGTGCACATTATGATGATGTCCTACCGAGTGGGCCCAGAGATACCTCGCCGTTTACACGGAGTGACAAATCCCAGTCTCGATTCATGCCAACCCAACAGACACTTTCGAAGATACCTGTAGTGTACCTTTATAGCCATCCAGTTATATTGTGACGTTTGGTACACCCAAAGCACTCCTACGGTATCCGGGAGTTGCACAATCTCATGGTCTAAGGAAATGATACTTGACATTAGAAAAGCTTTAGCAAACGAACTACACGATCTTGTGCTAGGCTTAGGATTGGGTCTTGTCCATCACATCATTCTCCTAATGATGTGATCCCGTTATCAACGACATCCAATGTCCATGGTCAGGAAACCGTAACCATCTACTGATCAACGAGCTAGTCAACTAGAGGCTTACTAGGGACATGGTGTTGTCTATTTATCCACACATGTATCTGAGTTTCCTATCAATACAATTTTAGCATGGATAATAAACGATTATCATGAACAAGGAAATATAATAATAACCAATTTATTATTGCCTCTAGGGCATATTTCCAACAGCTTCAAAATTAGAAATAAAAATAAATAAACGTGTTGTGCTATGCAGAAAAAGAAAAGTTAAGATTTTCCACGTTCTGAGAAGAAAAGTCTCTGCAAGTAATTCTCCATGCTGCTAGCTAGCAAGAAGCGGCTCCATTTCCACGTAAGAGCATCTCTAGCACATCCCAAATATCTTATTGGGGCACATTTTTTCGATGGCTTTTTGGGACGGTAAAAAAAACGGCCCAATCAGGTCCGGTAAGAACGACCCAGCCGGTAAAACCTTTACGGGAGGCCCGTAAACCGCCTGTGATTCTGGTATATATGCCAGCTTTGGGATGTTCTAAGGTTCCCGTCCGCCTTTTCCCTTGTCCGCCTCCACCGCAATTCTTCTCCTCCGGCAAGAAATCGAACAAACTCCAGCTGCGATTTGCGATGCGGTTTCCCGCTGGAAGCTGCCGAAGATGTCGTCGGGTGGGTGCCGGTCCGAGTGGCCTAGGGGGGAGGGGGTGGGGGAGGTCGGCCGTGGCGGTGGACCGCCATGCAAACATGGCCACGACGAGGAGGCCGGAGCTCCTCCTTTCACCCTTCAATGCTGCAATGGCGCAAGGAGCAGGCGCGCCGCCGCCGCGCATGATTTCACAGCGCCGGCACACAAACGTGGGAGAGCTTCGACCGTCTTCTCCTCATCTTCGATCCGGCGGTGCAGTGCCGAGCGGCCTGGTTCCAGGCGCCAGATATACAAAATCCGACTCCTCAAACGCCAGCGGACGCGTCCGCGGATAGTGATCGGTCAGTCCTCAATAATCTCTTCCACGATCGGATACCTCAATTAGAAACCTCGAAGCCATATTATTGCATGCAACGTAAAACCTAATATAAGAGAAGCTCGTCCTACTACGTTGTGTCCATGTCCGGCGGCCCGTTACACCCCTCGAAGTATTGCTTCGGGCGTCAGCGAGGTAGAGTAGGACATGGGACACACACACACCAGTTGACGGGATTCGAGGCACCCCCATCTCTCATGCCATACTCTTCCTCGACCGAGCCCGGAATCTTCACGGTGCCGGTGGACGTGAGATCGATGATTGATCCGTCCTGGGAGGAGCCGGCGACGTCCACCATGATACGGGTGCGGCGTCAGGATTTGTGCACCATACGGGGCGCCGGAGAATGCGATTCCGCCTCGCCAACGTCCACCGCCGCGAGGGCTGCCACCGTCTCCCGCACCCGCTGCCTAGCACGGCAGTCATACCGTACCCTATTTACGTTGGACGACACCCATGCGTTCACCTCCGCCTCGGCACGCCAATGAAGGGGTTGCGTGTCCGGCTTGACGTTCGGACGCCAGACGGACCGCACCGCCTTCGGTGAGGCAATGGCGGCACACCTCGTGGCGGGGCCATGCGCCATTTAGGTGGACATAATGGATTCCCGACGGAAGGAGTCCAGGCGCCGCCGTCGAGCAGCCTCCTCCCAAGAGCAGCGGAGCGCAAGCCGAACTGTCATCTCGTCTTCGGGGCCGTGTGGGATGAGTTCGGGGTCAACGAATCTGGAGGTGTATGACTCGGATTCGCTGTCTGCCATGCCGGAGAAGACCGGAGAGCACCGGACGGGAGCATGGGTGGCGGAGTGGGGTGGAATAGAGTGGCTAGGTTTTGATCCATAGAGCGAATGAGGAGGAATATATGTGGGTATAGAGGGCCAGCGTGGACCGGATCCGATGTGACCAAAGCGTCTGATCACGCCCAAAACATTCTATATCCGCCCTATATTTAAGCCAGATACGAAGGGCGCCGTCCAATTCTGACGTATGAGGCCGGTTTGAGAAGCCATATGATTTTTTGCTGACCGGCGAGTGATGGGCGTTTGAAATGAGTTGGTTTCGAAGCAGCAAAAAGATCAACGGCAGCCGCGTGTAGCACGCGCTCAGTACTCCCCGCGTCAGTACGTGATTGCTTCTTCTTCTCACAACGCGCTCAGCAGTATTTTTAGTACTACTAGTATGGTAAACTACCACAGTGTCAGTGCTTGCGGCGTTCGATGCTTATCCAAGGCGCGTTGATTGGACACCAAACATGCTGTAGGCCTATTATTGCTGGAATATTTGCTTGCTCGCCACAAGATAACTTTCTGTAGCAGAGGACTGTTCCACGTGTTGCAGCTGAATATTTTGCCTTTCTTAATTTGGCTCTTCCCTCTGTGATGATTCAGTCCAGCTATTAGGTACAGCGATCTGCTACATGCACACAGATCTCTTGAAGTGGAAATGTAGGAATGCTCCAAGTTCGTAAACGGGGTCGTGGCCTTCGCTTCAAAATCAAAAATTAAAATAAACAAACGTGTTGTGCTCCGCAGAGTTAAAAGGTTCAGATTTTCCACGTTCTTGAGAAGAAACAATCTCTGCAAGTAACTCTCCGTGACAAGAAGCGACTCCATTTCCACGTAATGACGTAAACGGTAAATATGCTATGCGCATGTAGTCGCTGTTTTATTTGTCGGCGTACGTATTCACTGTTGCTGTGGGGCTAGCTGCAATCTCTCTGCGTGCCGACATACCCTAATCCTAATGGATCCATAGCCTTGGATTTGTAGCTTTGTCTGCAATCGATCGGTAAATGTTGCGAGCAAGTAAAAATGGTTTATAGGGAAAGCTTTTAAGAAAATCGGTTTTTATCGCTGGCACTTGTATGCACACACACGCAGGGCAGTGTATGCCTTTGGTGTGCGTGCGCGCGCCGCGTACGTACGCACGCACGCACGCACACGCATGGGTCTTCCTTTGTAGACACTGAAAACAAATGCACTCTTTGTATGTACGGAGTGTATTTTTCTTGTCACTTTCGCATCGCCATCTTGTACGTACGGCCGGCGAGGTCTCCTCACGATGGTTGGTAGTACTGCGTATGCTGTGAACAGCTACCGCCGCGCCCTTGATTGATTGATTGGGCATTCGCCGTTACCCGTGGTCGGCAAGCCGATCGACCCCCTCCGCGCCTTCTTGTTCGACGACGGCGACGGCGCTTCTTTCTTGGACGCGTCCTCTCCTCACCGGTCGACCGAGAGCCGTAGCATGCAACTCCCCGGGCTACTCAAGGAGGTAACGCTTGGTCTATCGTCTATGGCTACCCTGTGGCTGTGAGCTATTACAGCGAGACAGCGATATTCTAGCTACATGCATGTTCAGATCGTTTCGCTCAAAAACTCAATCGCGTGAACGAATTTCGCGTCCGGAATCGGTTGACGCTCAAACAGATGTATCTAGCGACGCCCAAGGAAAGTACTTCCTTTGTTTCTAAATATTTGTCTTCTTAGAGGTTTCAAATGGATTACTACATATGAATGTATACATACATATTCTAAAGTGTAGATTCACTCATTTTGCTTCATATATAGTCACTTATTAAAATGTCGAGAAAGACAAATATTTAATAACGGAGGGAGTAGAATGGAAATAGACAAATGCGCATGGTGGGAGAAGCGATCTGCCGCTGCTAGCGTCGGCCTGATGCATTTCGTTATCCCAAATAAAACAGTGTGCACGTCAATCACTGTTGATGTAGGGCCGGCGTCTGTTATAGTCCGATTTTCTCATGTGGCATTCTTATGTCAGGCGGTTGCGTGTCTCTGTCAGCTGCGACTAAGATGAGCCGGATGGCTACTTGTCAGGGAGCTGGCCGTACAATGAGCAATGGAGGGTGTAGTCGACCGTGGAAGGGTGCCAATGCCACTAATTAATAAGTTAATTAATGAAGAAGATCCTGGCAACACAAGGCAGATGCGAAGCCAGTAAAACCCCCGGGGGTGGAGGGGTCACAAGACGTCGGTAGCGCTGTTCCCGCCCGGTGTCAAGCTTCCAAATATCGGTCGACAAGCATCGTGGTCGACGCTCCGCTATAATCTGCTACTAGTCGACAGCGAGCCATCATTTCATTTTTGACCGAATGACAGTGGCGGATTCACACATATCGCTCGCATATACAGTAGATATTGCCTCGTGTGGAGATGACAGGATCTGTATAAAATATGCCTTCTGAGACTTCGGGTCGTTTCGGTTTAGTGAGCCAAGTGTTAATCTTTGACTTGTATGAGTGGGGGATAGATACGGAGAGCTCTTTACGGCACCCTTTGACAGTGAACACAAAACCGTGTCGGTTTCATTCTCATGGACAAATTTTTGGCCGAAAGGGACAGTTATTGCTATACAGCTTCATTATTTCCTCGAAGAAGTTACTGCATGTAATGAAGCCAAGTTGTGTTCTCCAACAAGAAAATGATATTAATAGTTACAAGCTTGATGGCAAAATGCGGCTTAATCTAATTTAGGCCCCTCTAGGCTCTACTCAAAGCAGACAAAGTTGAGATCATCTTCCGAACTTTACCTATATGATCGCTCACCTGACTCAAAATGGTTTCATGGATAACATGGAGGCTCATTTATTAAATAAAAAATCAACTGAAAAATGAAGTATTCAAAATTACTATTCTAAAAATCACGCCAAATTGAGTGAAGACAGAAATTAGACTGAAAACTGTATGAAATAAGAAAATGAAATCTATTTACGTTAGAAGTCTAGGATCACTCATGCAACCCAACAATATGTCAAATTTTAAAGATGTTTCATAATTCTATGTGTTCTATCTTGCAATTCCATGGTTGCAGTAACTTATCTAGGATTTAGTTTCTTCAATTATACATACCCCCCTTGATCCGTACATATATTGTCTTTTCTTAAAATCTTTCGCAAAATCCAATCCTTTTACGGATTGAATTCAATGGACTCAGGCAAAAAGAATATTTACTTCTTTTCTCACTTATTTTGTAAGTCTTCATATTAGAAAAATGTTACTCGGCATTCCATTTTTCTTTTTGGTACATGCCCCCTTACGGTGTACAAAATATGTATTATTAAGTCTTCATATTAG
>NC_057797.1:511802910-511805119 GCF_018294505.1 Triticum aestivum | reverse complement strand
AAACCGCTTTGAGTAGGGCGAGGGATAAAAATCTGTTTGGTTCTAAACGTGAAATGCTGCCCTTTATTTTGAAAAAATAAAATAAAAATATTTAGAAGTTCTAGAAAACTTGGAAAAAAACATATGTGGAAACTTGTATGTGTTCACTATGGATCCATAAAAGTTTGTTTTGAAAAAAAAAAGAAATTTGTAAGTTGTACAGAAAAAAATTGCGTACCAAACAAAAAAGAGGGCCATTTAATGATACATATTTGTCTTTTCTTTGTACGTCATGTGTGAAAGTAAAATGTTGCGAAATTTTGCATATACATAATATACGTGTGCGTGTGTGTTTACAAAAAAAATAACTTTTTTTGTGCTGTAGAAAATAGTTTTTTTGAAACTGGCACCATGTTCCCCGTGCACAACTTGCAATTTTCGTATACACATAGGCCTATATGTGTAGTATATACATACACATTTTTCATGAAATATATATATGTTTTTTTTGTGATGGAAATATATATATGTGTTAATATGTGATGTACACAAAGAAAATAAATACATAGATAAAAATGGATTTTTTTCTTTTGTTGGGTAGCATGGAAATAATCATATTATTGGATTAAACTTTACAAATACATAGAGGACATGTATGTATTTGTATATCTTTTATTTGTTTGACTGTCGAATACATTTGGATTTGTTTTTTAAAAACTCCGTAGACCGTTCTACAAGACGCCGCTTTCATAAGTTGTCTGATTTTAAAGTTGAGATAAAAAATGAGACCCAGTAGTAGACCCAGGCGCATTTCCCAATATTGGACGTGGTAATCATTCTTATATAGTACTACTTGGTTGGCTGTCACATGCTACACGTAGGCTAACATTGCAACCGTGCGTTGCTATCTGAGTGCTGAAAGCGGTCTGCACCTCGCCCTTAATTCTGTACTAATGCTAGCAAGGAAAGTTACTGATTGTAGGTGAAATGATTCGGCAGGCGGCTAAAGTGTCCCGGCTGCGACGACTCTACAAGCAGAAGCGGTGCCTGTTGAGTGTGAATGACGGGGAACTTTCGAAGGCAGGCATCGACACCCAGCGTCAACTTGGCCTCTGTGTTACTACTGTTGGAGGGGATGTCCTTTTACCCGTATCGTCCTTCGTGCCCTCAATTATACGCCTCAACTTTCAACCCTTGTCCGTTCGTTTTGGACTAGCGCCACGCACGCACGTTCTCGACACATTCTCCGGCTCCTGCCGAACCAGACTTCCACCGCCGGCACGAGAGCGAAGGGAGGAATCGTTGATCGCTTGCCGTTTCTGCCGCTTTGGGTTTGCTTATTTTACATCATATTTATTACTAGTTGTTGCATCGTGCGCCGCTTCCGTTCTAGGACAAAGGAGATGGTTTGTGCGCACAACGGTGCTAACTTGAAGGGTCTTTATTATTTATGTCACTAGTTATGTCTCACTACTCAGTTTTATCATTAGAAATTATAATTATTTAAAAATGTCATCGATCGTAAGATGCTTGCTCAAGAATGTCATTAGATATTTCAAAAATGCCATCATTTCGTTAGATGCTTGCTCAAAAATGTCATTAGACATTGTTATTTTCACGTCAAACCCGTTGACCATGTTATATGACAAAAATAAGTCTAGACCCATATGTCGATTTTCTCTATCTCACAATGATAAGTGTGGCCCCGCTTGTCAGGAGTAAACAAACAAATAATTTTACAGGAAAATAAGAACATTGTTGGGATCAAGTAGGCCCCACACTTTATTGTAGTGAGATAGAGGAAGAGCTGACATGTTGGTCCATAGATATTTATGTCATTATAACATGACAAAAGAGATTTGAGTCATAATAATGATGTCCAGTGACATTTTTGAGCATGTGTCTAACAAAGCGATGGCATTTTTAAGCGTTGAAATTCCTAATAGCAATACTGAATAGTGGGACACAACCGATAGCATAAATGATAAAAAAACCATTAAACGAAAAATCGAATCTTGATTCATTGCTGTCAAGCATTTTTGAGCGGTTAAAATTCCTAATAGCAAAACTGAATAGTGGGACACAACCGATAGCATAAATGATAAAAAAAACCATTAAACGAAAAATCGAATCTTGATTCATTGCCGTCAAGCATTTTTGAGCGGTTGAAATTCCTAATAGCAAAACTGAATAGTGCGACACAACCGATAGCATAAATGATAAAAAAACA
>NC_057797.1:511768402-511802303 GCF_018294505.1 Triticum aestivum | reverse complement strand
GGGACACAACCGATAACATAAATGATAAAAAAAACCATTAAACGAAAAATCGAATCTTGATTCATTGCCGTCAAGCATTTTTGAGCGGTTGAAATTTCTAATAGCAAAACTGAATAGTGGGACACAACCGATAGCATAAATGATAAAAAAACCATTAAACGAAAAATCGAATCTTGATTCATTGCCGTCAAGCATTTTTGAGCGGTTGAAATTCCTAATAGCAAAACTGAATAATGGGACACAACCGATAGCATAAATGATAAAAAAACCATTAAATGAAAAATCGAATCTTGATTCATTGACGGTCACTGGGTACCACAGGCCGAGACGGGTTTTACGTGGGCATTACCTAAACGGCGCCTTAAGCGCCCCATAAAGGTCAACCTGTAGAAGGCGCACACCCCTCTCCCCGCTGGGCCGACCCATTTCCTTATCTGTTTTCTACAGGATTAGAACACGGCACTTCTTTTGTTGAGCGTAACTGCACCAACCAACCAGCCGCCTCCAACTTATATGATATATTACATCGTTTTTACTTCTTGTCTTCTTTTCTTTTTTTCCTTTTTCTTTCCTCTTTTCTTTTTTCTCTGTACCTTTCCTCAAAAAATGCGTGAACTTCTTTTTTCAAAAGTCGGTGAACTTTTCAATTTTTTTTATTTTTTTCAAAATCAATGAACTTTTTTCAATTTCGATGAACTATTTTACAGAAATAAATTCAATATCTTTTCAAATTCGATAAACTTTTCTAATAAATCGATGAACTTTTTCAAAATCCATAAAAAATCAAAGTCAATGAAGTTTTTTAAAAAATAATAAACTTTTTTTCAAAATCCATGATTTTTTTAAATTGATGAACACTTTTTACAAAATTGATGATCTTTTTTTAATCAAAAATGTGAACTTTTTTACCAAAATGTAAACTTTTCTCAAAATTGTGATTTTGTTTAAAAAATCGATGAACCTTTTCCCGAAGTTGTGAACTTTTTTGAAAACCGATGTTTTTTTTGAATATGTGAACTTATTTGGAAAATCTATGAACTTTCCAAATCAATGTTTTTTTCTAGGTCGTGATTTCTTTCTAATTTGTGTTTTTTTTGAAAAAAAACAACAATTTTCTAATTTGTATGTGCAATAAAAAGCGCGGGTACAATTATTCTTAAATAGTTCATGCTAGAACATTTCACAAGTTCCTGGCAGCTCTAGTTGTTAGGCATCCTCCATTCGAGGTAAACAATGCAAGTTCGAATCCTTGCGGGATCGACTTCTTGCGGTTTTTGTCGTGCAGTAAATTCATTTTTTTCGCTGCACTACGCAGTTGTGGGCCGGCCCACACTAGCGAGCGTGTGAGCTCCGGTTTGGTTCGGCGGCGCTTAAAGCGCCAGTTAGGAGCTCCCTTCTATGTGGTTCGGGTGGTCACTCCTCCTTCGACCGAATGGTGAAACTAGTGATTTCCAGTAAACCTGTCCATATGGGTCGTGCTCACGGGAGAGCACTCGGGCAAGGATTTTCAGCCTTGACCTGGCCAGGCACGGTACGTGAATAAAAGGATTGGGGCAGCCTCCGGCCCACCACGAAACAAGGTCGGTATGCCAGGATATAGTTATGGTCAATACTGACCCGATCCTTTATACTTCTTGTAATTTTCTAATTTTTAAGATGTTCTTGTAAAATTTTTTAATGTTTTTGATTTTCTTTCTTTCTTAAAAGAAGTCCCGGAATAACGCTGGCCGGGCCGCAATCATGTCGTGTTAGACGACATTTATACTCCGCGTGTCGCGCCGGTCTCCGAGGTCAGGCCTTTGAGCCTACACGACCCTTTTATAAGAAGGCCGACACGGGCCATGCCGTGCTAGGCCTTTTAACAGCCGACCCAACCCATGTGGTCATTACTGATTTCAAGCCACTTCATATCTGGCGCTTATAGACCCAAATAAAGCGTTACACATAGAATGCGCACACACCCTCGTTCGCTAGGACATAAGTAGGCTACTGGCCCAATATATCCCCATTAGTTTTGGAAACTTTATAGAAGGTTCCATCTTCTTTTTTATTGGTAATTTTTTTAAAAAACTGGTTTTTATTGGTGGTTTCTTCGGGTTTTTTTTTTCTTCTTTGAAATTCTTGGACTTTTTAAAAATTAGAATAAATTTTCAATTTTGATTTTTAGGTTCATGTGCATTTGTTAGACCCGCATCCTTTTCCAAACTGGTAAACATCGTTTCAACAAAATTTGAACTTTTTTAAATAATCAGTGATCTTTTTTAAAATCTGCAGTGTTTTATTGAATTAGTGAAAAAATTCCAACCTGAGAATATTTCAAATTTATGATCTTTTCAAATCCATGAACATTTTCAAAGTCGCAACCTTTTTCAAATTTGCGAACTTTTGTCAAACCCGTGAATTTTTTAGAATCCATGAACTTTCTTTAAATTCATATTTGTTTCAATTTTCATGGTTCTTAAAAGTCAATGGTCAACTAGTCAACGGTTCAACCGAGCAGCGTGGGAGCAGCTATGGGGCCAGCCCACGCGAGCGGGCGCGTGAGTGCTCTCTTGCTAGCGAAACATATGGAGGAGGGCAAATCCTATTTGGCGCTTCGGGTGCCTGTTAATGTGCATTTCGTTAACGGGCGGCTGCAGCGCACACCACATCGCGCGCTGGGCCGGCCGATCGAAAAGTTTTTCTTCACGTGTTTTAATCCAAAAAATAAAAAGCACTGCCACCAAATCTAACCCACGACCTCCTGCTCAAAAGAACACGCGACAACTACTAGGCCACTGACCAACTTGCGCACTCTATCTTCGTGTTTTTCTTATATTCGTTTGTGAGTGTGTTTTTCTTTTTCTTTTTTCTAGTTTTTTACTTTCTGTTTTATTTTTTTCTTAAATGCGCAGTTTTTAGTTCGTAAACCTTTTCGTTGAATTTGATGATTTTTTTTTTCATTTTTCGATGAACTTTTTCAAAAATTCGACGAACTCTTTTTCTCAAATCGATAACTTTTTCCATTTTTGGATGAACTTTTTTCGAATATCGATGAACTTTTTTCATTTTGGATGAACTTTTTTAAATCCGATGAACTGTTTGTGAATATCGATGAATTTTTTTCAAATCTGATGAACTTTTTTCAATTTTGATGAACTCTTTTTCAAATTGATGAACTTCTTTTAGTTTGTGAATTCTTTTTTAGATTTCCCTTTGCTTTATTGAATAATTTATATAGGGTATATAATACTACTATATGTTAATGTCTGTACTAAAAGAAGGGACACATAGGATTATTTCCTAATACTAATCTACAAAGCTTCGCCTGGTCTATTGGTGAAGGCATGAAGCTGTATACTTTGGCATGCGGGGATGGATTCCCACATCGCCCCAATTAACATGTTAAATTTTTCGTTCGTGCTTTCTTCCAGCAGGTTGACTGGGCCGGCCCACTACATACCGCCTGCATATTTCAAAATATTTTTGGTACATAATGTGGAAGTGGACTGTCGTTCCTAGAAACAAGGCTCGTGCCACTCAAAGGCCGAGGCCTTCCTCCATAAAAAGAAGGCCCAAACCGACCCTATTTTTTATAGTAGAGTCATAACATTTTCGCTATGGCTATATATCGTTTGCTGCCATGACATCATACGCTTGCCTTTTTTTTTGAGATTAACGTTGCCGCTTTATTTAACCATAGCTCGGAACGTCATCCAAAATTACATCAAGAATAAAGTCTGGGGGAACCCCAATCCAAACCTTACAAAGACTATCACCGACATCTACTTTAGCTAACTGATGCGCGGCAACATTTGCGGACCTGCTAATCCACTCGACCCTGAAACTATCAAAAGATTGCAGCAGCATCTTTAATTCTTGAATCCACGGACCAACAACAACCATGTTTTGCTTCGGGTCCTTAAGCATTTGCACCACCACAAGACTATCCAGCTCCACATGCACTTTGTCAGCTCCTCTGTCCACCGCCAGCTTGAGCGCATCTCTGCATGCCAATATCTCCACCATTTCTGGGTCAACTTGGTGGGGAAAGACGCTACATGCCGCTGCAATGAACGCCCCCTGATGATCTCGCAGCACCACACCTCCACCCCCCTGTTCCCATGTTTCGCTATTGCTCCATCAGAATTGACTTTGATCCATCCCAGTTCAGGCAGTGTCCATTTCTCCATGATGGTAGCTTTGTCCTGGCGCACCTTAGGCTCATGTGTGCTCTTCCATTCCTGCATGTAAGCCCAAACAGATTCTACAATTTCATGTGGGGGAGCGATTCTTCTACCATCCCTTGCTTCGTTCCGAGCCAACCAAAGACCATAGACCGCATGTATCATGGCTTCCTTCCCGTCGTCGGATGCCCCCGAGAACCAGCTCAGTAGCCAGCGAGACAAAGCGCTCTGGGAGTCCATCGGGATCGGTGGGGTAGCCACCAAGACGCCCTTTTCCGAACGCAGCATCTGCCAGAACTGGAAAGAATGTTGACAGGCCCAAAAGCGATGATGGATTGTTTCTTCTCTCCCGCAAGCAACACAAAAAAAACCCGGTTTGATTCGACGATGATATAACTCTGCACCCACTGTCAGTCCATTCCTTATCATCCTCCAAACATGAATCTTTGCCTTAGCTGGCGCATTGGTGTCCCAAAGAGCGAGGTAGCCCTTGTGTTTGTTGACCGTAGTTGAGGGTTCTGGCTGTCCAGTCCTCACTCTCCTCATCGCCATGCACAAGTGGTACGCAGACCTCACATTGAACACACCATTTTTTGTATGATTCCATGCTAAGTAGTCCTCCGTGTTCGGCCCTCCAATGGCTATTTGTTTTATATCACGCGCATCCAATGGCGTAAACATAGCATCCACTCTATTATTATCCCATGACGAGCCTGATTCATCCAATAGGTCTGCAACTCTGTGCATGCCATGGATATAGACCTGTCCAAGCGGCTTCATCTCCCCTTTCCTAGGGATCCAATTGTCATGGTGGATCATAACCTTTGAGCCATCACCTATCCTCCAAACAAGGCCATTCCGCAGCAAATCTCTCCCGAATAACACACTTCTAAAAGTATAGGAAGCATTGGAAGGACAAGTGGCAGTAAAAATTGTGTTATCCTTATAGTATCTAGCCTTGAGGACCCTAGCCACCAAAGACTCCGGAGCCGTGAGCAACCTCCAAGCTTGTTTTGCCAAGAGTGCTTGGTTGAACGCCACCGGGTCGCGGAAACCCAGTCCTCCATCTCTCTTTGGTGCACACATTTTCTCCCAAGAAATCCAATGCACTTTCCTTTCGCCATTCATTGCACCCCACCAGAATTTCGAAGAGATCGAAGTCAAGTTCCGGCACGTTTTGTTAGTGAGGTGAAAATAACTCATGGTGAAAGTAGACGTGGCTTGACCAGCACCTCTCTAGCTGCTTTAGACAAGCCTTGCCCCTTCATACCTGTCACTTCTCCTTTTGCACTTTCTGTGATGTACTTAAACGTCCCCTCCTTGGATCTGCCAACCAGTGTCCGTAGTCCAAGATACTTCTCACTAAGGGCCTCTGAGTGGACCCCTAGGACTTGTTTCACCTCAGCTTTTAACCCTTCCTGGCACCCTTTCCCGAAAAAATAGAAGATTTATCCAGATTAACTTTCTGCCCTGAAGCTCTCTCATAAGTTACCAGGATCTCCTTGAGAGCCTCCATGTTCTCCCTTGATCCCTCCAAAAAGACAATACTATCATCCGCAAATAAAAGGTGCGTGACATGGGGGCCACTGCCCCCAAACGCTACACCTCTGATCAGACCATCATTCTGTGCCTTTTTAAGAAGGGCTGAGAATCCTTCCACACAAAATAGGAAAAGGTACGGAGATAGCGGGTCACCTTGTCTCAACCCACGAGACAGAAGAAAACTTCTAGAGCAACCTCCATTAAGCTTAACGGAGAAGCTCGCCGTGGTGACACATCGCATAATCATAGCTATCCAAGTAGGATCAAAACCATATCGTACCAGCATATTCTCAAGAAAAACCCATTCCACTCTATCATACGCCTTCATCATATCCAGCTTGACAGCACACAAGCTCTTCTTCCTCTTCCTGGTCCTTATCGCATGCACACATTCGTAGGCCACCAGCACATTATCTGTAATTAATCGCCCTGGCACAAAGGCACTCTGTTCTTTAGAGATCAACACTGGGAGCAACACCTTAAACCTATTAGCTAGAACCTTCGTGGCCACTTTATAAAGCACATTACAGAGGCTAATTGGCCTGAATTGAGAAAGTAGCTCCGGTGAGCTAATTTTTGGTATCATGACAATAATTGTTGCATTAAAATCCTCCGGTGTCGCGGCCCCGTGCAAGAAATCCCGAACCGCTTCGCACACCTCCTTGCCAACCAACGGCCAGTGCCTTTGGTAGAATAATGCCGGTAGCCCATCCGGCCCCGGAGCTTTAGTGGGTCCCATTTGGAAAAGAGCCTGCTTAATCTCATCATCAGTAATCGGTGCAGTCAGCTTCGCGTTCATGTCCTCACTAATAACATGAGCTATGTTTTGCAGCAAGGTATTAGCCCCGGATGATCCATTTGATTTGAAAAGCTTCTCATAAAATGACGCCGCCAACTCGCGCATCTCCTCATCCACCACACACCACGTCCCATCTTCCCTACGTAGCACTCTAACCGTGTTCTTTCTCTTCCGATGGGAGGCTCTACTTTGGAAATATTTAGTGTTCATATCTCCCGCTTGTAGCCAATCTATACGTGACCGCTGTCTGTACATGATTTCCTCCTGTTCGTACACCTCCCGTAGTCGCTCCTCAATTCCACGGACCTCCAGTGAGTGTCCGGGCGATCCTGCCTTAGCTTTAGCATCAACAAGCTGTCCTTTCAGCCTTGCTATTTTCCTCCGAATCGAACCAAAGACCTTGCGAGCCCACTTCTGCATACTGCCCGTGAGCAAGCTGAACCGCTTCCATACTGCCATTAGAGACCGGTCTCCCGACTTGTTTGCCTCCCATGCATCAGCCACCATTTTATCATACCGTTCATGCTTCGTCCATGCCTCCTCAAACCGAAATGGCCTTCCTCCCGTTTGGCGTGCCCTCGGAGCTGTCTCCAGCGCACGCACCCGTAGTGCTTGATGATCGGACTCCTCCATCATGATATGTTCAACTAGTGTTTCCGAGAAGAGATCTAAAAATTTCTCATTGCACGTAGCTCTGTCCAACCGTACCTGGATGTTTTCTTCCCCATCCCTCTTGTTATCCCACATATACTGGTAGCCCGAGAAGCCCAGGTCAGACAATCCACACTCCACGAGACAGTCCCTGAACTCCTCCATTTGGTTGAAACACCTCAAGTTGCCTCCTTTTTGATCAGTGTGAAATAGCGCTTCATTGTAATCCCCCGCACAGACCCAAGGGAGATCATCCTGTGCACACAAATACCGAATAGCATCCCATGATTTCTTTCGCAGCTCCATCCTAGACTCCCCGTAGAAACCAGTGAATCTACAGGTTTTGCCCTCCCAAACCATCTCAGCATCGATGAAGTATTGACACCATGGCCGAACTGTCACTTTAACCTTGTCTACAACATTCACATCTGGGAGCGTTAGAAAAGCAGAGGCGATAGAAAAAGTAATTGCGAAAAACATGATTCGAACCCGTGCGCCAGCGTATCGTATTCGGCCGAAGGAAACGACAAAACAACCACTGCAATAGGACCGCTTTGCCGTCTACAATCCAAAACCAAACCTACTTAATACTTCTTCTATTACAACACATAAATTCTAGACACATATAAATCATTTCAAAAAAATAAAACGTAAGTTTGAAAAAGGATATCATAGATTTGTACTAAAAGAATTCACTAGTATGGATAAAAGTTCATTTTTGAAAAAAATGTTCATGGAATTCGAAAAAGGTTCATCAATATAGAAAAAAAGTTCACCAAAAAAAGTTTACTAATTTTGAAAAAAGTTCACAAAATGTGAAAGAAGTTCATCGATTTTGAAAAAAAAAACTAATCGAATTTGAAAGAAAAGTTCATCAAATGCGAAAAAAGTTCATGGGATTTGAGAAAAAGCTCATCAAAATTGAAAAAAAAATCATTGATTTCAAAAAAAGCTCATCAATTTTCAACTAAGATCATCGATTTTGAAAAAAAAAGTTCATCAATTTGGAAAAAAAGTTCAAAAATTTAAAAATAAGTTCATCAATTTGAAAGAGGTTCATCGATTTTTTTAAAAAATCACCGAATTAAAAGAAAAGTTCACGTATTTGCAAACAAAATCAACGAACGAGGATGAAAAGAAAAAGAAAAAACTGAAAATGAAAAAGAAAAAAAGGAAGACGGAAAAAAGAAAAAAGAACAAGGTGAAGGAAACAATAAAATAAGGAGAAAGCTTACTTTTACCAGATCCTGTAGATTTGTGTAGTGGTTACGCTAGTTGAATGTGTGTTATATCGACTAGAGGAGGGTGAATAGGCGACTTTTACAAATTCGTCACTGAGGAAATTCAACTTGAGGAATTTCCTAAGTCACGAACTACCAGGAGCGGAATAAGTACTCACGTGCGTGCATAACAGAGCAGTAGCATAGGCATCATGATGAAATTAGACACACGCAGAGCACAGGTAGCGTGTAAACAGGATAAGCAAGCAGAAGACAAAGTGACTGAAGAATTAGGATTGAGGAAATTGAGAAAGTCTTCAATCAAAGTCTTCAAACAACATTGATCAATTTCATCAACACATGAATAAGGAAATGAAAGGGTTGAGGAAATAGAACCAGTAGCTTGGTGAAAACGATGATTTGGTAGACTAGTTTCCAACTTCTGTGACAGTCATACATGTTGGGGAACGTAGTAATTTCAAAAAATTTCCTACGCACACGCAAGATCATGGTGATGCATAGAAACGAGAGGGGAGAGTGTGATCTACGTACCCTTGTAGATCGACAACAGAAGCGTTAACTTGGTTGATGTAGTCATACGTCTTCACGGCCCGGCCGATCAAGCACCGAAACTACGGCACCTCCGAGTTCTAGCACACGTTCAGCTCGATGACGATCCCCGGACTCCAATCCAGCAAAGTGTCGGGGAAGAGTTCCGTCAGCATGACGGCGTGGTGACGATCTTGATGTACTACTGTCGCAGGGCTTTGCCTAAGCACCGCTACAATATTATCGAGGACTATGGTGGAAGGGGGCACCGCACACAGCTAAGAATATGATCACGTGGATCAACTTGTGTGTCTAGGGGTGCCCCCTGCCCTCGTATATAAAGGAGCAAGGGGAGGAGGCCGGCCGGCCCCTAAGGCGCGCCAAGGAGGATTCCTCCTCCTAGTAGGAGTAGGACTCCTACTAGGAGGGGGAAAGAAGTGGGGAGGGAGAAGGAAAGGGGGGCGCTGCCCCCCCTCTCCTAGTCCAATTCAGACCAGGGGGGAGGAGGCGCGCGGCCCACCTTTGGCTGCCCCTCTCTCTCTCCACTAAGGCCCATATGGCCCATTACTTCTCCCGGGGGGGGGGGGGTTCCGGTAACCCTCCGGCTCTCCGGTTTTCTCCGAAATCACCCGGAACACTTCCGGTGTCCGAATATAGCCGTCCAATATATCAATCTTTATGTCTCGACCATTTCGAGACTCCTCGTCATGTCCGTGATCACATCCGAGACTCCGAACAACCTTCGGTACATCAAAATGCATAAACTCATAATATAACTATCATCATAACCTTAAGCGTGCGGACCCTACGGGTTCGAGAACAATGTAGACATGACCGAGACACGTCTCCGGTCAATAACCAATAGCGGAACCTGGATGCTCATATTGGCTCCTACATATTCTACGAAGATCTTTTATCGGTCAGACCGCATAACAACATACGTTGTTCCCTTTGTCATCGGTATGTTACTTGCCCGAGATTCGATCGTCGGTATCCTATACCTAGTTCAATCTCATTACCGGCAAGTCTCTTTACTCGTTCTGTAATACATCATCCCACAACTAACTCATTAGTTGCAATGCTTGCAAGGCTTAAGTGATGTGCATTACCGAGAGGGCCCAAAGATACCTCTCCGATAATCGGAGTGACAAATCCTAATCTCGAAATACGCCAACCCAACATGTACCTTTGGAGACACCTGTAGAGCTCCTTTATAATCACCCAGTTACGTTGTGACGTTTGGTAGCACACAAAGTGTTCCTCTGGCAAACGGGAGTTGCATAATCTCATAGTCATAGGAACATGTATAAGTCATGAAGAAAGCAATAGCAACATACTAAACGATCGGGTGCTAAGCTAATGGAATGGGTCATGTCAATCAGATCATTCAACTAATGATGTGATCCCGTTAATCAAATAACAACTCTTTGTCCATGGTTAGGAAACATAACCATCTTTGATTAACGAGTTAGTCAAGTAGAGGCATACTAGTGACACTCTGTTTGTCTATGTATTCACACATGTATTATGTTTCCGGTTAATACAATTCTAGCATGAATAATAAACTTTTATCATGATATAAGGAAATAAATAATAACTTTATTATTGCCTCTAGGGCATATTTCCTTCAATACATCTGGTTGGAGGGGCTAGGTATTTAAACCTGAGGACACATAGTCCCGGACACGCAATCCTCACTGTATTCTCCTTGAGCTAAGGTCACACAGACCTCGCCCAACCATTCGTGGTAATTCTACAGGTGACTTCCAAACCTTTACAGACTCGGTCACTCGGCGATCCACAATTTCTTCTTGGATGCTCTAAACCGTGACGCCTAACCGTTTGGAGGATGCACGGTCCTCAAAGGTAACAAGCGTCGGTTCCACACAGGAACAATCTCTTCAGTGGTGCTCAATCACTTTGGGTTTGTAGGTGTTTAGGTTTGGGTTTTTCCTCACCGATGATTTTCGCTCAAAGTCCTTGAAGGATGGGATGCTCTCAATGACAAGTGTCAGTTTCTCTCGGAGCAACCAACCAATCAGTGGTTGTAGGGGGTGGCTATTTATAGCCTAGGGAGCAACCCGACATGAGAAGACATAAATGCCCTCCAATGATATGACTGTTAGGTGGGTAGATATTTTGGGACAGCTCGCGCATAGCACATCAACGGTCGGAAATTTGAGTATCAAATTCGTCAGGGCTATCATGTTCCTCACTTGTAGGCAATCCGCACTGGAAAATTCCTAACTCCTCAGTTAGAACAAATTCCTCAGAGACCAGAAGATCTTCGTCTCTGTCACTGAAGAAATTTAGCCGAACTGTATGAGATTTTGAATGGCTTCACTCGAAAGGATTGGGTAGGTGTAGGATTTTGAGATGAGCATCACTTGGAAACTTTTTATTAGTTTTACCTTGACCCCCCTTAACAGTACGGTGTTTTCTATGACTCAAGAAAGAGAAAATGAAACTACAAAAACAAAAGTCTTCACGCTTCATAATCCTTGCATGAATATTAAGTCTTCAAGGTCACACCAATTTCCTCACTTTCAAAGTCTTCATGAAAACTAAAGTCTTCAACTGAAGACATTCATTTTGAGAGGTTGACTTTCAACGTAAATATCAAACTCATCATAGACTTATAGAACCTGTGTACACTCACAAACACATTAGTCCCTTAACCTATAAATCTTCAATACATCAAAATCACTTAGGGGCACTAGATGCACTTACAATCTCCCCCCTTTTGGTGATTGATGACCAATATGTTAAGTCTTCAACGTGGATAAACATATGAAGTGTAAATAATGATATTGAGGAATTTGATTGCAAGATATAGAAGAACTCCCCTTGAAGATGTGCATATTTGAGGAATTTTCTTTGAATAGCAAATGCACATTGTTGAGTAGAATCATGGAGATATCCCCCTATACCTTGTAATTCAGACACACATTTAACATATGATATGAAGAATTTGAAATGCATGATGAAATATGGTGTGTGATAAAATTCAGCATGCGTGCATTAAGGTACTTGAGGAAATAGCATGCAAAAGACAGAGCAAACATATTAGACCATCATAGGACTTAAGTTTACAACTCGATCAACAAACACTTCAGAAGAGCGAGAGTTGTAAATTAACACAAAAATAGCCCATATATAAGAGACCCGCTTGAAGACTAACTCAAATTTCTCCCCCTTTGTCATCGAATGACCAAAAGGGACGAAAAGTGAGGACTAATGCCCTTGAAGAATATCGTCATGATGTTGATGGAGGAGCGCCAGTGTTGTTGGGGTCGTCCTTTGGAGTAGGGCCTGCCGTAGTGTCGTTCAAGTCTTCAGCTTCATCTGTCTCGCGCGATGAAGATTATGAACTGGCAACGAGCTGTGGAACTTTGACCTTCTTGAATTTCTTCGAAGGTGGCTGTGCCCAGTCAAAGTCCCGTTGAAATTCCATCTCCTTGAGATCTTCAGCACTATAGAGGTTAGACAGAATAGTCCAAGTGCGGTCAAAGACTTCATGCAGATAGTAGTGATTCTTCTTCACATTATTTTGAGTGACTGTCATGTTCTAAAGAATTGCACCAAACTGACGCTTTACCCACTTGTGGTCGGGATCGACCTTCTGATGAAGACTGAGGAGAAGCTCACGATCAGTCATCACACACGGAGAAGTGGCTTGAGGATTTTGCTTTGAAGCTTTTGCAACAGAGTCTTGTGTTGCAGAGTCATCGTTGGTGGAATGGGATGCATCTTTGCGAAACTGTCCAGCCAATGGATGAGTGCCTTCATCAATGACAGCAGCCTTGCCCTTCTCATCAGCTGAGGAAATAGTCTGTTTGAGGAATTCAATCGGTGGTAGGTAGCTGAGGTGATTTTGATAGTCAGCCTAGTAATGAATTGAAGACCTTGATCTAATGAATTTCATGATCCAGGGAGCATAGGTGAGGGAGTCCTGGATTAGGGGGTCTCCGGACAGCCGGACTATATCCTTTGGCCGGACTGTTGGACTATGAAGATACGAGATTGAAGACTTCGTCCTGTGTCCGGATGGGACTCTACTTGGCGTGGAAGGCAAGCTAGGAAATACGGATATGGATATCTCCTCCTTTGTAACCGACCTTGTGTAACCCTAGCCTCCTCCGGTGTCTATATAAACCGGAGGGTTTTAATCCGTAGGACAACATACAATCATACCTAGGCTAGCTTCTAGGGTTTAGCCTCTCTGATCTCGTGGTAGATCAACTCTTGTACTACTCATATTATCAAGAATAATCAAGCAGGACGTAGGGTTTTACCTCCATCAAGGGGGCCCGAACCTGGGTAAAACATCGTGTCCCCTGCCTCCTGTTACCATCCGCCTTAGATGCACAATTCGGGACCCCCTACCCGAGATCCACCGATTTTGACACCCACATTGGTGCTTTCATTGAGAGTTCCTCTGTGTCGTCGCCATTAGGCTTGATGGCTCCTTCAATCATCGATAGCGATGCAGTCCAGGGTGAGACTTTTCTCCCCGGGCAGATCTTTGTATTCGGCGGCTTCGCACTGCGGTCCAACTCGCTTGGCCATCTAGAGCAGATCGAGAGTTACGCCCCTGGCCACCAGGTCAGGTTTGGAAGCTTAAACTACACGGCCGACATCCGCGAAGACTTGATCTTCGACGGATTCGAGCCCCTGCCGAGTGCGCCGCACGGTCACGATGAGCATGATTTAGCTCTACCATCGGACAGTGTTCAGGAGACCGCACCGGCAACCGCTCCGACCCTCAATTCGGAGCCAATTGCGCCATCCATGGACGGGTGGATAGACCCCGCCATGGAGGCCGTATTCTCAGCGGCGATCGAGCCGAGGATCGACCTTACCCTCACGGGAGCCGTGACGCCGAACTACCGGATTCTTCCCCGGCCACGGACTCCGAACCGCCTGCGCCCGTGCCTGTCGAGTCCGACTGGGCGCCGATCATGGAGTTCACCTCCGCGGATATCTTTTAGCACTCGCCTTTCAGCGACATACTGAACTCATTAAGGTCTCCCTCCTTGTCAGGAGAGTCCTGGCTGAACTATGTTCGGCAGGATTGGGATGCCGATGACGAAGAAATTCGCCGCCCACCCACCACCCACATAGTAGCCACTGTCGGCAATTTGACCAACATGCTCGACTTCGACTCCGAAGACATCGACGGTATGGACGACGATGCGGGAGACGAAGAGGAACCACTGCCCACAGGGCACTGGACAGCCACCTCATCATATGATATATACATGGTGGACACACCCAAAGAAGGCAATGGCGACAAGACAACGGAGGGTGACCCCTCCAAGAAGCAACCCAAGCACCGAGTCAACGGCGCCGCTTTAAGTCTCGCCAAAGAAAAAGCAGTGACACCGGCACAGGAGATAATAGCACTCCGGACAGTGCTGAAGACGACAACAATCCCCTCCAGCAAGATTTAGAGCAGGAGGATGGAGAAGCCAGCCCTCCTGAGAGAGCGACAAATAGAGAGGCGGAGGATGATAATTACATGCCTCCCTCCGAAGACGAGGCAAGCCTCGACGATGACGAATTTGTCGTGCCCAAGGATCCCGTCGAACAAGAGCGCCTCAAGCGCCGGCTTATAGCCATGGCAAATAGCCTTAAGAAAAAGCAACAACAGCTTCAAGCTGATCAGGATTTGCTAGCTGACAGATGGACTGAAGTCCTTGCGGCCAAGGAATATAAACTCGAACGTCCCTCCAAGAGTTACCCAAAGCGCAGATTGCCACCCCGACTGGAGGAGGAAGCACCAAAGCCTACATCTCCAGCGTATGATGCAGCTGATCGGCCACCTCGTGGCCGCGACAGAGAGGCATTTCAGCCAAAAGCTCAGCCTGCACCCCGACGTCACTCAAATAAAAATTTCAAGGCATGGGGAAATACGCCAGACCCGCGAGACGTATTGGAGGACAAAGAAAAACACACAAGATCGATCTGCGGATCACGAGGGCGCGCCACTACGCGAGACGATAACCGTCATGACGGATACAGTAGAAGTAAGTTCGGCCGGGCTGGGCACAACGGACAAGACTCATTTGAGCTGCGTCGCGATATAGCCCATTACAGAGGCGCTACACACCCCCTATGCTTCACAGACGAAGTAATGGATCACCAAATCCCAGAGGGTTTCAAACCCGTAAATATCGAATCATACGACAGCACAACAGATCCCGCAGTATGGATCGAGGACTTCCTCCTGCACATCCACATGGCCTGCAGTGACGATCTACACGCCATCAAATACCTCCCACTCAAACTCAAAGGACCAGCTCGACATTGGCTCAACAGCCTGCCAGCAGAATCCATTGGCTGTTGGGAAGATCTGGAAACCGCATTCTTCGACAACTTCCAGGGCACTTAGCACTTATGTGCGACCACCAGATGCCGATGACTTGAGCCACATAATTCAGCAGCCAGAGGAATCAGCCAGACAATTCTGGACACGGTTCCTAACAAAGAAAAATCAAATCATCGACTGTCCGGATGCAGAGGCCCTAGCAGCTTTTAGGCACAACATCTACGACGAGTGGCTCGCCCGGCACCTTGGCCAGGAAAAGCCAAAATCTATGGCAGCCCTCACGACACTCATGACCCGCTTTTGCACGGAAGAAGACAGCTGGCTGGCTCGCAGCAATAACATATCAAAGAACCATGGTACTTCGGATACCAAGGATGGCAATGGCAGGTCATGTCGTAACAAACACAAGCGCCGCATCAACAACGACAATACTGAGGATATGGCAGTCAATGCCGGATTCAAAGGCTCTAAACCCGGCCAGCGGAAAAGCCATTCAAAAGAAGCACTCCAGGCCCGTCCAGTTTGGACCAAATACTCGATCGCTCGTGCCAAATACATGGCACCCCCGATAAGCCAGCCAACCACACCAACAGGGATTGCTGGGTGTTCAAGCAAGCCGGCAAGTTAAATGCCGAAAACAAAGATAAGGGGTCACATAGCAATGACGAGGAGGAGCCCCGGCAGCCGAACACCGGAGGACAGAAGAGGTTCCCCCCACAAGTGCGGACGGTGTACATGTTACACGCAACCCACATCCCCAAGAGGGAGCAGAAGCGTGCGCTAAGGGACGTATATGCGTTGGAGCCAGTTGCCCCAAAGTTCAACCCATGGTCCTCCTGTCCGATCACCTTCGATTGCAGGGACCACCCCAATAGTATCCGTCACGACGGATTCGCCGCACTAGTTCTAGACCCAATCATTGACGGATTTCACCTCACTCGAGTCCTTATGGATGGTGGCAGTAGCCTGAACCTGCTTTATCAGGACACAGTGCGCAAAATGGGTATAGACCCCTCAAGGATCAAACTCACAAAAACGACCTTCAAAGGTGTCATACCAGGTGTAGAGGCCCATTGCACAGGCTCAGTCACACTGGAAGTGGTCTTCGGATCCCCGAATAACTTCTAAAGCGAGGAGTTAATCTTCAATATAGTCCCGTTCCGTAGTGGCTATCATGCACTGCTCGGACAAACCGCATTTGCGAGATTCAATGCGGTACCGCATTATGCATACCTCAAGCTCAAGATGCCAGGACCTTGGGGGGGTCATCACAGTTAATGGAAACACAGAGTGCTCTCTCCGCATGGAGGAGCACACTGCGGCCCTCGCAGCAGAAGCGCAAAGCAGCCTCTTAAGGCAATCCACCAGTTCGGTGATTAAGAACCCGGACACCTTCAAGCGCGCCCGGAGTAATCGGCAACACGACCGCCTGGCACGTTCCGAGCTCGTATAGCAACGCGGACCCCACCCCAGTCCCAGCCAAACGGCGAAATCCGTGCCACGCGTACATAATTACGCATTGAAAATACCATGGGCACAGGTGGGGAGGGGGCACAACTATGGCACGCCCCAAGACGTTGCTCAACCGCACTAGGGGCTTCCCGCTTTGTTATTTTTTCTTTCTTTCAGGACTTTAATCTCTGGAAGCCTCGTCCGGCAGTACGATTGCCGGACACACGATACAACAACCAAGGAGGCAGAAAGCTACGTCGCACCATGGAACTCCCAGGTGGATTCCGATAACGAGTGAACTACTTGCTTTAAATACCATTCCTCAGCTTGCCCTTGGAGGGGACATGTCAAATAGTCCTACTTTTTGCTTATCGCACTACTTGTATCATTCTGCTTCGACGCACCTTTTTGAATAAACAATGCATAGCACTAGACTATTATCGCATTCTCTATTCTTCTTATATATATATATTCATTCATGACATTCAGCACCCGTACACTATGGTACGGCCAATACGCCAGGGGCTTAAGCATACCCCATAGTACGGCATGAGAAGCCCGAACACTTTTGACAGTGCGGCACCCCGAACTTATAGCATCATATGCATCAGCTCCGAATCATGTCTTGGGTCAATAGTTGGGTTTGCCCGGCTCCCATGTTTTGGTAACTTACGTTCTGCTATATCGGCTAAGGTAGCACTGGGAGAACTACTGCGATTGTGCCTCGGTTCATCTGGGCTAAGCACCTCAGTAGAGAAAGCTAAAACTGACTGTCATGATAAGGCGAGAGCTGGTTGCTGTTCGAGAGGTCTCGAGTCCCTAAAGACTTATGCCGCTTAGAGTGAGGAGTCGGCTTTGTCCGGCTTAAGGCGTGTAGAGCGCCCTGAATTCGGCCTTCCGAATACTAGGGGCTTCGCCAAAATTTAAAATGATAGACTTCTATGGCTAAGTGAGAGTGATAAAGCATTATAGTCCGATTGCCTTGTTCGTTGTGCTGAGCACCTCCCTCGAAGGACCCAGCAATGGGGAAAAGAGTGCTCAGATTTATCTTGAACACCCCAGCACTAGTGGCATGGGGGCAGAAGCCGACGACTGGCCATCTCTCAGATTCGATAAAACAGCCACACAGAAGGTAATATTTTAAATTCAAATAAGCGTGACATAGCGCATATGAACAAGTTTTCATAATACAGGATCACACGAGCGAGCTCATTCAAATATTACATCTTTCGCACACTCGTCCGCTACAAGACGGGCACCCTTCAGGACACCCTCATAATACATTTCGGGGTGGCGATGCTCCTTACCCTGCGGCGGCCCCTCCTTCACCAGCTTCTCGGCGTCCATCTTGGCCCAGTGCACCTTCGCATGAGCAAAAGCCAGGCGAGCACCTTCGATACAGAAGGATCGCTTGATGACTTCCAGCCGTGGGCAGGCATCCACAATCCGCCTCACCAGGCCGAAGTAGCTGTTGAGAAGGGAGTCGCCAGGCCACATCCGGACTATAAAGCCCTTCATGGCCTGTTCGGCCGCCTTGTGCAGCTCGACCAGTTGCTTCAGCTGGTCGCTCATAGGCATCGGGTGTTCAGTCCCAGTATACTGAGACCAGAACAACTTCTCCGTCGAGCTTCCCTCCTCGGCCTGGTAATACTTCGTGGCATCCGACACGCTGCGGGGCAAATCTACGAATGCTCCTGGAGAGCTCCGGACTCGGGTAAGTAACAAGTAATTTACTTTCACATGCTTGCTTTGCATATTGAATGCCTTAGCCGCCGATATCTTCCTCATCGCCTCAATCTCCTGGAGGGCCTTTTGGGCTTCGGCATTGGCATGCTTTGTGCTCTCAAGGGCCGCGGCAAGCTCAGACTCTCGCGTCTTCGAGTCAAGCTCCAAAGCCTCGTGCTTCTTCACGAGAGCCTAGAGCTCTTGCTGCACCTCGCTCACCCGTGCCTCTTGTTTTTCCCGCTCAGTGCGCTCCTTGGCCGCTTTGTTCTCAGCCTCGGACAACGCTTGCTTCAGGGTCGCCACTTCGGTCGTGGCCCCTGGCACATTCATGATGATCCTGTCATTTTGCAACCACATTTTCTTTTTTATATAGACAAGGTATTACTTACCTTTGTTCTCCTCGAGCTGCCTCTTGGCAAGGCCGAGCTCTTTCTCAGACCCCTCGAGGTCCCGCTTCAGTGCGGCGACCTCCGCAGTCAGTGCGGTAGAGGTCAGCAGCGAAGCCTGCATACGCATACAGACATACTTATATTAGACTCCTGCAGATATTATTTGATTCTCTATTCGGCTTTTCTTTGTGAACACCAAACAGAGCATCAGGGGCTACTGTCTATGCGGTAATATTTTCCTATATTTTTTTACTTACCTCAAAGCCTGTTAGAAGGCTGGCACATGCTTCAGTCATTCCGCTCTTGGCGGACTGAACCTTTTTGATCACCGCACTCATAATAGTGTGGTGCTCTTCATCGATGGAAGCGCCACGAAGCGCTCCCAGCAGGTTGTCCGGTGCCTTTGGATGGACAGAGGTCACCGGCACGGGCGGCTTGCCCCTCTTGGAAGAGGGCCGCCTGCTCGAGTCCGGAACCACTGGAGGTTCCGGCGCGGTGTCCGGCTGAGGGCCGAACTTGGAGCCCCTGGGAGTCTTGCTCCCTTTGCTCCTGGAGTCCGGAAGGTCGCCTTGAGGCGCCTCCGGGACTATCTCTCCCCGGCTCGGTGCCCCTTGAGACAATACCTCGGCATTGTCTGTAGGGCAAGGGGAGGAGGCAGTTGGAAGTGTATCACTATTCATGTCCGACGAGTCCAAGGAACCGTCCGACGATGACACGTCGATACAGGCTTGGGGCGGACTGCATAATCGTATTCGGCGTTAGGAGAAGCAGTGCGACAAAGGTATGCTATGAGTTACTCTGGTATCCGAATACTTACGACTTCTCCAGGGGCTTGGCCCTGAGCAGTCACTCGTCTTCGCCATCGGCGGCGGTGGTGGAACAGTCCGGAAGGAGAGTCCTTCCCTTCTTGGACCCTTCGGCCTCCCCGGTTGGGGCGGCCTTCCTTTTCTTGTCTCCCCCGGCTGGAGGGGGAGAATCTTCATCTTCCTCCCCCTCATTTTCACGGGAGGAGTGTGCCTCAGAGGTATCAGGCGATGAGTCCAATATCACCTAGCACCGGGAACTCTTTTGGGTTCCCTTGGCCTTCTTCTTGGTCTTCTCCGGCACCTCATAAGGAGTCGGAGTCCGCATCTTCGTCAGAAGAGCATCCGTGGGGTCTTCGGGCAGAGGGGCTGGACAGTTAATCTGCTCCGATGTCTCCACCCAGTCCTGTCAAAGGCATGGGAGCTCTAACCCCGCACATGGTTAAGCTATGGGAAATAAACACCCTACCAGATGTACATAACTTACCAGATTCGCAGGGCGCTTCGCGCTTAGCCCGCGGTCCTTAGTAAGAGAAGGAGGGACCTCGGCGCCCTTGAAAAGCACCCTCCAGACGTCTTTATGCATCGTGTCGAAGAGATCGCTTAGAGTCTGGTGCTGGGCCGGGTCGAACTCCCATAAGTTGAAATCCCGTTGTTGACACGGGAGGATCCGGCGGAAGAGCATGACCTGGACTATGTTGACAAGCTTAAGTTTCTTGCTTGTCATGTTCCGGATACACTTCTGGAGTCCATCCAGCTCCACCGATGAACCCCAGGACATGCCCTTCTCCTTCCAGGAAGTGAGCCGCGTGGGGATTCCGGATCGAAACTCGGGGGCCGCCACCCAGTTGGTGTCGCACGGCTCGATGATGTAGAATCACCCTGATTGCCACCCCTTTATGATCTCCATGAAGGAGCCCTCGAGCCATATAATGTTGGGCATTTTGCCCACCATGGCTCCGCCGCATTCCGCTTGTTGGCCGCCCACCACCTTCGGCTTGATATTGAAGGTCTTCAGCCACAGGCCGAAGTGGGTCCGGATGCGGAGGAAAGCCTCGCACACGACGATGAACGCCGAGATGTTGAGGATGAAATTCGGGGCCAGATCATGAAAGTCCAGCCCGTAATAGAACATAAGGCCACAGACGAATGGATGGAGGGGAAACCCCAGTCCGTGGACGAAGTGGGGGGAGGAAAACCACCCTTTCACGAGGTTCCGGGGTAGGGACGATCTGCCCCGCGGCCGGCAGCCGGTGCGCGATATCCGCAGCTAAGTATCCGGCCTCACATAATTTTTTGATGTGTCCCTCCATGATGGAGGAGACCATCCACTTGCCTCCCGCTCCGGACATGTTTGAGGAGAGTTGAGGAGAAGGATGCAGACTTGGGCGCTGGAGCTCGAGTGCGCGAGAATGGATGAGCAAGGAGGAAGAAGGCGTGGGTAGAAAAAGGTGAGACCTTATCCCTTTATAAGGGCGGACGAAACAGTGCGCCCCCACTAGCCTGGTAAAACTCGCTTATCCCCCAAGCGCCGTAATTGGTGGCGCGGTTGGGTTACCCATGTCCGTATTGATGAGAATCCCGTGATAAGGGGAACACGATCTCTGCTTTGACAAGACGTGTCAAGAAAACGCCTCGCGTTATGTGTGGGGCTGGTTAAAGAAAAACGGTTCAAATAATTACCGGACCGTGGCGTGATGTCATGCTGCCAAAACGTATCAACAGATTATATTTGTGGAAATATTATTCTCTCTACGGTGGTATGTGGAACTTATTTTGCAGGGTCAGACACTATCCTTGTATTCAAACTCTTCCGTGGCGTATTCGGAGGAGGAACCCGCCTTGCAATGCCGAAGACAACACTGTGCGCCGGACTCATCGTCATTGAAGCCTGGTTCAGGGGCTACTGAGGGAGTCCTGGATTAGGGGGTCTCCGGACAGCCGGACTATATCCTTTGGCCGGACTGTTGGACTATGAAGATACGAGATTGAAGACTTCGTCCCGTGTCCGGATGGGACTCTACTTGGCTTGGAAGGCAAGCTAGGCAATACAGATATGGATATCTCCTCCTTTGTAACCGACCTTGTGTAACCCTAGCCTCCTCCGGTGTCTATATAAACCGGAGGGTTTTAGTCCGTAGGACAACATATAATCATACCATAGGCTAGCTTCTAGGGTTTAGCCTCTCCGATCTCGTGGTAGGTCAACTCTTGTACTACTCATATTATCAAGAATAATCAAGCAGGACGTAGGGTTATACCTCCATCAAGAGGGCCCGAACGTGGGTAAAACATCGTGTCCCCTGCCTCCTGTTACCATCCGCCTTAGATGCACAGTTCAGGACCCCCTACCCGAGATCCATCAGTTTTGACGCCGACAATAGGGCTTCAACTCAAAAGGTGACAGAGAAACATTGACCAAAGTCCCCACGAAGAAATCATGGTAGTTGATAGGAATACCATGTATGCTATTGAACATCAAATTCTTCATGATGCCAACAACCTCTTCCTCATCAGAGTTGTGGCCCTTGATTGGACTGATGGTTTTGGTCAGGATGCAATAAACAATCCTTGGCACATAGAGTAATTCCTTGACGAGGCATGTGGTCCTTCGATCTTGGCCAGGCTTCAGTGGCTTCATCAGCACTTGCATCAAGTGATTGGAGAGTTCAGGTTCTTCATAGACAAGCCTCGCGCCTTCAGCAGGAGGACTGACTGGAACGACATGAAGCAATTGAGAGGTTGGTGCTTTATAATGAGTATTCTTAGTCATCCAGTCTAGCACCCAGGAATTCACATCTTCAACATTTCCGGTGAGGTGCAATGTGGCATAGAATTGAAGAATGAGTTCTTCATTTCAGTCGCAAATGTCAGCGCAGAAGTTCAATAGCCCATCATCATGAAGAACACTGAGGACAGGTTGGAAGCAAGGAAGCGATTCCATGTCCACATGAGGAATTTGACGATGTTCAAAAACCTTGTCCTTATCGAATAGCAGTGAAAGTTCATTTGGCTGGCTATCCAGAAGCGCTTGCGTCGAAGTCTTGCGGAGTCATAGGGATTAGAATCTGTGAAGAAATGATGCTTAACAAAGAAATCATCAGCTTTGAATTTCTGCTTCTTTGTATGAGGATTTTGTGGCTTCGGCTGAAGATTTAAAGTGGATGGCTTCACAACCTCTTGGCACACAACCTCTGGAGCCACAGACTAAGGTATTTTAGTAGCAATTTCATCAACATCAGTCTTGGCCTCCATTTCTTTGGCACTAGTGGTTGGAACTTCTTTTGGTATAGACAGAAGTGAGGCATGAGGTCCATCAGAGCCCGTATGAATTTCTTCGGTTTGAACTGGGAACTGGAGGGCTGGATGAATAGGACCCCGTGGAGGGCTGGTTGAATATTAGCCGGTGGAGAGATGGTTGAACAGTAGCTGGTGGACGGCTGGATGAACAGTACCCCGTGGAGGGGTGGTTGAACAGGACCCCGTGGAGAGGGTTGGTTGAACAGTAGCCGGTGGAGGCTGGATGAACAGGAGTCCGTGGATGAACAGTCGCATGTGGAGGCTGGAGGAGGTCGATGATGGATGAACAGTTGCCCGTGGAGGCTGAAGAAGGTCGACAGTGGAGATGAACAGTATCCCGTGGAGTCCCATTTTGTGGTACACCACATTCCTCCCGATGAACAGGACCCCCATTTCGACCGTAGCGCTCCAACACAAGTCCGTTTCCTCCATTTTGCGGTATGCCACACCCCTCCTGATCAACATGACCCCGTTTCGACCGTAGGAGGCCCATTTCCTCCGTTTTGCGGTATGCTAGACCCCCCCGATGAACAGGATCCCATTTTCCACCATGGCCGGTCGAACACAAGGCCGTTTCCTCCGTTCTGTGGTACGCCAGGCCTCATTTCCATCACCTGTTCCATCCAAGCCCGTTGGCTCCTGATGAACAACACGCGTTCCGTTGCCTCCCGATGAACACGACGCATTCCGTTGCCTCCCCATGAACACGACGACGATGCAGTTTCTCCGTTCTGACCTAGCCACAACCATGTACACGAGCCCTGGTCGTATGTATGCGCGAGTAGGCGTTCGGGACCCCGCCCGTATGTACTAATGTGGTCGTATTTACTTTCTTGCACCCTGGCCATTGTACGTATGTGTACATGCTATGTGTGCGCCTCTACTAGCGTGCCTCTACTACCACACATGCGTGCCTCTACATCGACCAGTATGTACGTACACGTTCACGACCAGAATGACAACACTACGTACGCTTCGACCGGGTGGGTCCCGACTGTCAGGCACTTCCTTGCGTGCGAAGATGTAGCTGGTGGGTCCCAGCGGTCAGGGGCGAATCATTTTTTTGCTCATAACATGGACGCACTTTCTTGCATGCAAAGATGTAGCTGGTGGGTCCCAGCAGTCAGGGGGAAATGTTTTTTTCGCGAAATACGGTGGCCCGTCTGGTGGGTCCCTGCTGTCAGTTGGAGGAATCATTATTTTCCATGAAATAAGGAAGCACTACCTTGCTGCGGCCGTGGACCCAGCTGTCAACCTCTCCATGTATAGTACTCTTTCGATGGAAGTCGTTCCTTGACCACGCCGCGGCGAGAGCACCAGGGCGGTGGACGATGGTGAGGCCTAGGAAGGGGACGACACAGAGCCGGGGAAGAGCGGCATGGGATGCCCACGCAGAGAGGAGTACGAGGGTTCACTGGTTCGGCTGCAGTATGAGGCTGCCGTCACCGCAGGGCCTGGCCAGCGGTGGGAGTAGTAGGGGGCGGTGAGGCCTCTGCGGCATCATAGCCCGCCACGGGAAGCAGGAGCACGTGGCACGACCGTCGCTGGTTTGGGCGGCTGGAGCAACAAGACCAGAGGTTGAAGAAGCACTACCATCGTTGGATGGACATCATACGGTCACTGAAGCTAGGATCGTTCATATTGACTAAGTTGACAAAGCCCTCCGTCCCCGTCAACTTAGTAGGCCCAGAAGTCAACCTCACACTATGATGGGTCCGAGCTAGCAGGGGGTATTTTTTGTGTGTAATAAGGAGGCACTTCCTTGCGTGCGAAGATATAGCTGGTGGGTCCGACCTGTTAGCGGGGGGAACGTTTTTTCGCAAAATACAGAGGCCCTTCCGATGGGTCCCAGCTGTCAGGTGGAGGAATCATTATTTTGCATGTAATAAAGAGGCATTTCCTTACGTGCGGCCGTTGACCCAGCTGTCAGCCTCTCCACGTACAGTCTACTTCCGATGGATGTCGTTCGTTGACCACGTTGACTACTCTGCGCCGAGCACATCCAAGGTGGTGGACGACGGCGAGGCGTCGGACAACAACGAGCCGGAGATGGGAAGACGCGGGAGTAGAGTCGCAGACGGAGAGGTGTATGAGGCTTAACTGGTTCTAGTGCGGTGTGGTTCGGCAGTCGAAGAACAGGAGGTGTGGAGGGGTGGAGGGATGGCCTGGCCAATGTTGGGGTAGCGCTTCACAGCGAAGCGTGCTAAGAAGAGCTGCTAGCAGCAGGAGGCGGGAGCAGGTGGTCCCGGCGGCGCTGGAGAAAGAAGACGAGAGATTGAAGATGGATGCCGGTCGTTGGATGTAAATCCAATGGATAACGATGTCAGAATCATTTGTTAACTAAGTTGACAATGACTTGCGTTGCCCTCAACCTATTGACTCACATTTCAGCCTCCAAAAATGTGGCACATATTCAACCCATTTTTTCAAAATTAACAGTCAATTTGATTTTTTTAGAATTACAGTCCATTTGCTGGGCTGGGTGAACAAGTAATGTAGCGTCCATGCGGCCCATTTATTTTTCTCCTAAAAAATTACAGGCCATTTGCACTTTCCCGAAATACATGATTTTGCTGGGCTGATTCTAATTATGATGTTGGGTTGGGCGCAACAATGTTATCAATAAATACACAGGGGCTGAGCATTTTGTTATAAATATATTTAAATAATAAGTGATTTATTATTACATTGGTCCTTAAATCTTACCAAGCTTTTGTACACAATCACCAGGATTTTCGTTGCTAAAAAATCCAGTATTTTGTTGTTAAGAAATTATTTTTATAAGTTAATAAGATGTGGGATATTGTTTTGTTACATATGTAAGTATATGTTAAATATATGATGACAATAACAATAATATATAATAACATATAAAATAATTTAAATATATATAATATAGTTAGAAGGGAAACAAAAGTTAGACCAGACGTTCCTATTCTTATATAGAAAAATAGAACAGACCTTTGCGTTTTCTTCAAAAGAATAGATAAATTGGGCTGTTGATGTTTCAAGAAAAATATAACCTTGGATGGGAGGTCCATAGCCCGGTCGATACATGAAGGCCCTCAAAAAAATACAAACCGGCATGTCATGGGCTGCGCATGTTAAAAAAGAAAGCCTAGACGTGGCAGCCTAAAACCCAGCAGATACTTGCTGCCCCAGTGATAATAAATGATACTACCGCCAGCTCCACAACTTCG
This sequence comes from Triticum aestivum, assembly GCF_018294505.1. NCBI lineage: Eukaryota > Viridiplantae > Streptophyta > Magnoliopsida > Poales > Poaceae > Triticum > Triticum aestivum. The sequence goes on along the minus strand of NC_057797.1, from coordinate 511,776,176 downwards.
TTGTGAATTTATCTCCTACGTTGAAGCACCTAAAAAATGTAACTATGTTGACAAACCCGTAGGCCCCAATATTAGTATAGCATTAGGAGGAAGTTTTTTCGATGAGGCACTTGCTTGCGTACGGCCATAGACCTGGTGGGTCCCGACTGTTTGCCTCTCCACGTACAGTCCTCTCCAGATTCCTCTCGTTTGTTCAACATGTTCACAATGGCAGACAGCGGCACCGTGGCGAGCGCATAAAGGCACAGGAGGTGATCGGACCACCCAAGGCAGTGCCTTATTTGTAACGAAAGTACTGAACTAGCCAGTGGCCAAGTGACACTACCCGACAGCTGTTCCGCCCGGGTTCGATTCAAGCTGATGCAGGGAAAATATCTCCAATTTTTTGCCTCTGCCATTATTGACATGTGGGTCCCCATCATCTACGCACACCACGTCCAACACTTTCCAAAACTTCGTCCCTCATTTTTTCTGTTTTTCGCACACTCGACATGTGTGGGCATTTTGAAAATAGCATATCTTTTTGACTGTGCATCATATGAAGATGTGCTATGCATGAATGTTGATCAGCATGATGTTAACTAGCTGGTAGTTCCGTTTTTGACCATGAATAAAACTTCCAACATGATGTTATCCTTGTTTGAAAAGGCCATGTTAATATAAATGCTCTGCCTCTGAAAGTTGCAGTTTCTTATCTGAAACTGAACTTGCAGTTTCTTATCTGAAACTGAAACTTGCAGTTTCTTCTCTGAGAATCACATTTTCTGCACTTTTATACTTCTATGAAACTACATTTTTTAAGTGCTAAAAATAGATCTATAGAATTCATAAAATACTTCATATGCTCAATACTGCAAATCTGAAATTCAAAAGACATACATATCTAAAAGTACTCTCAAAATACACAACACAAAACACAATTCACAACCTACAAATACTGACAACCCTAAGCTCCTCCTGACAATTCACAACCTGCCTGACTATTTGGATGGGGGGAAGTCCCCTCCTATTCCTCGGTGGCAGACAGTCTCCCCGTGAGACGATGTGAATGGCGAGGGAGAGGATAGCGGGGAAGTGTCATCGGGCCAACTGCTTTTCTCCTCTTGCAGCTGGGTTCGGTCAACAAAGACTCCACCGGCTCGCTCTGGCATGACACCCTCACAAACGGCACCCTGTAGATGCTCGATCCTTCAATCTCTAGTGGATGCTCCATCTGGGATCGATACTCCCACCACCGCTCCCTCACGATCAGATTCGGTGAATCTGTTTGCTCCATGGCCCAGAGGAGAAGCTCTATGTACTCCCGCGCGACTCCCTTCGGGAGTATCGCTGTCTTTTCGCTCTGTTGCAGATATTTGGCCATGGATGTCGCTGTCACCGCTAGTTGGTCCTTGTTGTCAAACCAAGACTGTATCTCCAACATCCTAGCTAGCTTCACAGGGTCGCCGTCTGCGATCCTCACTTATCGGTTGTACTCCTCCATCGATCTACTTCTCCACAGCACCTTCACTCGCCGGCGGTGGTTTTTGAATGGAAGAGGAGAGGAGCAGCGCTGGTTTTGGATTAGAACAGGAGAGGAATGACGCTGGTTTTGGATTGGAACAGGAGAGGAGGGGCGGTGGTTTGAAATGGAAGAGGAGAGGAGCAGCGCTAGATTTAGATTGGAACATGAGAGGAGCGGCGGTGGTTTAAGAGGAGAGGAGCGGCGCTGGTCCGCGGAATGTCATGTGGTGGGCCTTGGAGAAACACAAAGTCCCAGCAAAGTACATTACCCTCATCAAGGACATGTACAATAATGTTGTGACAAGTGTTCGAACAAGTGATGTCGACACCGATGACTTCCCGATTAAGATAGGACTGCATCAGGGGTCAGCTTTGAGCCCTTATCTTTTTGCATTGGTGATGGATGAGGTCACAAGGGGTATACAAGGAGATATCCCATGGTGTATGCTCTTTGCGGATGATGTGGTGCTAGTTGACGATAGTTGGATGGGGGTAAATAGGAAGTTAGAGTTATGGAGACAAACCTTGGAATCGAAAGGGTTTAGGCTTAGTAGAACTAAAACCGAGTACATGATGTGCGGTTTCAGTACTACTAGCTGTGAGGAGGAGGAGGTTAGCCTTGATGGCCAGGTGGTACCTCAGAAGGACACCTTTCAGTATTTGGGGTCAATGTTGCAGGAGGATGGGGGTATTGATGAAGATGTGAACCATCGAATCAAAGCCGGATGGATGAAGTGGCGCCAAGCTTCTGGCATTCTCTGTGACAAGAGAGTGCCACAAAAGCTAAAAGGCAAGTTCTACAGGACGGCGGTTCGACCCGCAATGTTGTATGGCGCGGAGTGTTGGCCGACTAAAAGGCGACATGTTCAACAGTTAGGTGTGGCGGAGATGCGTATGTTGAGATGGATGTGTGGCCACACGAGGAAGGATCGAGTCCGGAATGATGATATACGAGATAGAGTTGGGGTAGCACCAATTGAGGAGAAGCTTGTCCAACATCGTTTGAGATGGTTTGGGCATATTCAGCGCAGGCCTCCAGAAGCTCCAGTGCATAGCGGACGGCTAAAGCGTGCGGAGAATGTCAAGAGAGGGCGGGGTCGACCGATTTTGACATGGGAGGAGTCCGTTAAGAGAGACCTGAAGGATTGGAGTATCGACAAAGAGCTAGCTATGGACAGGGGTGCGTGGAAGCTTGCTATCCATGTGCCAGAGCCATGAGTTGGTTGCGAGATCTTATGGGTTTCACCTCTAGCCTACCCCAACTTGTTTGGGACTAAAGGCTTTGTTGTTGTTGTTGTTGCGTATTTTGGGTCAAAGTTTGACCATGTATTGTATTTGACAAGCAAAATGTGAATGCATGTCACCAAAAATTGTATCGTTTGGTTCGTATCTGAATGTACTTTCAAATTATATTATTTTTGCAACGTATAACATATATTTTATTTGTGAAAATCATGGTCAATTATGACCCAGAATAAAAGGGAGACTAGTTAATGTGGGGTTGCTTTCTTAATTGAAGGGTAATTTGATTTTGATCCAGTCACAGAGCGCCGTCCCTCTCGTCCAAACCTAAATCGCTGCCACACGCTCCTCTCCCTCTTCTCCATTGCAAAACCACCTCCTCTCCTCTCCATCATCTCCATTCCAACACCACCATCTCGCCTCTCCCTCTTCTCCATTGCAAAACCACCTCCTCTGTCCTCGGATGAGGATCCCCTGACGTAGCCCATCCTACCATTGAGACACTGACACATGGGTCCCACCAAGCGTGGGGCCCACCTATCAGCGACCGAAAGGCAAGGAAACCTCTCCTCTCCATCATCTCCATTCCAAAACCACCGTCTCGCCTCTCCCTCCTCTCCATTTCAAAACCACCCCTCTCCTCTCCATCATCTCCATTCCAAAACCACTGTCTCGCCTCTCCCTCTTCTCTACTGCAAGACCACTGTCTCTCCTCCCATCTTCCAAAGCTAGCACCGGACCACTCAGAAGGACATCTATGGAGAGGATGCAACAGCGAATCAGGCAGATCGCTGGCGGCGGCCAGGCAAAGTTAGCTAGGTTGAAGGAGATACTTACTTGGTTTGACAATGAGTGGGAGATTTCGAGGACAATGAGGGCCATGTGGCAATGTATGCGAAAGAGCGAGACAGCGGAGATGAGGCGGCGATGTACTCCTCGGCGGCAGTCACGCTGCAGTCCTTCGAGTTCATCGAGTATCTCCTCTAGGCGATGGAGCAGACAGATTCACCCGAGGCGAAAGTTAGGCGAAGGTGGTGGGCGTACAGGTCGAAGGTCGAGCACCCAGAGGATAACAAATCGATCGAGTATGGTGTGCCGTTCGTGAGGGTGCAGAGCCAGCCGGAGCCACAAGAGTATTCGTTCTCCCATCGCAAGAGGAGGCCGGATGGCGCGACGTCGCTTCCCTGCCGTTCTCCACGGTTCCCTCGACGCTCGCCTCGTTTCAACGGTGTCGGTAGGGTTTAAGGTAAGCTTCACACTAACCTAATCTTCCATCTGCTCATGCTTACAATCAGTGTGACAGCTAATAAAAATCATGCTTATAATCAGTCTCCGAGTACTATGCCAATCACCCTAAAATAGCTCTGGACCTTTGGGTCAAAGTTGTGACACTGTGTACAAATAAAGAAAAATTGATTGGTGCTTCTTTCAGAAAAGAGTACACCCTAGAAAACTGTCAATATAAGCTACTAGTATTTTTTAAAGTCTAAGCTACTAGTATTTGGTTAGAGGATTTGCTGCCGAGAAATATCTGTCCATAGTGAGCGCCACACATCCCACTGATGGTGGTGGATGCCAATGCTTAGATGGAGCAGGGTTGGTGTCAGTAATTTTTACTTGGCACCTCGCACTCTGCATATATGCCGGTTCCATCCGTACATTTGTGCAGTTCCACCAAAATGCAGCTGAATAACCCTGTTTGCACAGATAATGAGAAGGCGTGATTACATTATAGTGGCACTAGTTGATGAAACATACACTAATAAATAGAAGAAAATATTGTGATAGTATCATAGTATGCCATGCTGCAAGGAGGAGATGGGCCCTGCGACGCCTCATACGGTACGCCTCATACTGGAAATCGACCCAAGTCTCCCCGATACACCTTCTGCCAGTGATGAACATCAGTGTACAATGGTAGTACAAGGAGGGGCCTTGAGACATTCCAATCTCTATTTTTGTGCAGATCAACTAAAATTAAGCACCCCAGTTTGCAGAAACGCTTAAACATTAACAATGGGACTAGTTGATGAAACATATACTAACAAAGAGAAGCACTTTATTTATCTACATTGGAAATGAAATGATAGAGAGGACACTCGATCTATTTTAAATGTATTATTACTTCATTTTATCAGTGGCACTAGGGTCGAGCAGGTGGCAAACAAGGTGTACCGTGCGTCGCAAGGATGGAGGCCGGGGGTGCTTAGACTGGGATGCTGAAGCTGGCTCTTTCAGTCCCTATCTCCCCCTCTGATGTTTCTGTGGTAGCATTTGGGTTGTAATCCAAACTTGGTCGAGCTAGTGCTACGTCCCCCTACCTGCCTAGATTATGTGGCGAACTTGTCTCCTGCTAGTACTCAGTCCGTTCTAGTAGCAGTTGCATAACTGTCCATTTACACTGAGATGTAGTCGGATAATTGTTCTCTATGGTTGGATTTCTTTAATGAAATCGGAGGAAACCCCCCTTTCGATATATAAAAAAATTAGTGCCACTAGCGGTGCCAAAACATTGCCTCAAATTAATAGTGCCACTAGATTAAGGTGCAAAATGATAACATTACTGCTTCATCATGCAGTGCCAAAACAGCAGCACAAGAGTAGACTCAACATGCATGATATTTGGCAAACGGTCAGACCAAAAAGGAACATACCTCGTGATGGGAACCATGTCTGCAGTCAACGCCATCGTAGAAGGGATGACACCAGCCACCAACATGGATGATTCAATTCATGGGACCTTTTGGTGCAGTTCACCTAAAATGAAGCAATGTCCCATGAGCTAGCAGCTTCTTCCTTTTTTTTAAGAAAAGGGCTCTAGCCCCGGTTCCATTTCCATCAGAAAACAAAACCCACAGAGCTTCTTCTTCATTAGTTGCAATAAAATTGAGCAACATCAAGGTTGGTTGTGAAGCTCCTGGAATGTTCAACTATAATTTGGATATCATTTGTCCAGTTGAACTAAGATCAAGCGTATAATGTATGTCTCTATTTGCACAAAAAGGTGGAAAGGAGGGTGACAAACAAGTGATGAAACATACATCAAATGAAAAGAAGCATCTTCCTTATCTGAATGGCAATCCTACAAGGACAGTAGCAATTTCTAAAGCAGCGGCATTGCTAGATATTAGTGTGGGCATTAGGATTAACTATGACAACCGTTAAATATGACATTACTTTAATGGTGCCATTGCTTCATTTTACCAGCAACATTGGTTTAACATGTCCTTACTTTTAGTAATCCGACTACTACATTTTACCAGTGACATTACATAAGAGTGGCTCGGGGCAACAAACATCAGAACATGATATCTGGGTTGGTCCCATTTTTGTTCGGTATAGCCACCTTATACCGTTTGACGCTAGTAAATCTGGTGCTGGACTTACTCTGTTGACTTGTTGTCGGGGGTTTGGTGCGACATATGCCAAAGGATGGCTTATCATGGTGGGGGCGAGTAGAACGTCGCCGGTGCCTGGAAACGGGATGAGGCGAAGACATGCACGCCGGCGAATCTTACCCAGCTTCAGGGCTCTCCGAGGAGATAATACCCCTACTGCTACTCTGCGGGGTCTCCGCATGATCACTATGGCAAAGTGTCTACACGGTTGCTCCTTGAGCTGTTTCTTGGAGGTAGGAGAGGGCAAGGCTAGCTCTCTCCCTTCTATATGATCTGGCCTAGAGCTAATGGGTTCCAACCCTTTGCATGGGTGCCCTGGGGGGGTTTATATAGGCCTACCCCCAGGGGTACAATGGTAATCCGGCTGGATGCGGGCCCAGCCGTCAGTGCCTCTAGCCTCCGTCCTCTTTGCCGACCACTGGGGCCCGCCGACTGGCCTGGTACGGAGCCGACAGGCCGCGTCCGCCGCGGGCGGGTCTTGCCGGCTGCTGATTACTGTAGCTGTGCTCCTGATGACGCGGGCTTGATCATGAGGTCGTGGCAACAGCCCCGCCGCCCGGCGGGCGATCACTGTCGCCACTCCCCATCACTTCTTGATTAATGGCGCATGGGCCCCTGGGGAGGGCTCGGCCGACTTCCCCGGGCCGACTCCCGATGGGTCCGACTGGAGGTTCTCCAGCCGTCTCCTGAGGTCTCACTGAATGGTGGGGCCTGCTGCCTCTAGACCGTACAAACAAGCCATCGTGGGTCCAGGATTCGGCCCTGCGGTGCTAATGTCAGGGCCGGCATGGCAACAGTGCCACGCCGCACGGAGATCTTCCGGGGTACGGCGTGCTGTGGCCATGCCTGCCCTTGGTAAGGGGCGGGGGTGGGTGTAACACCCCGGATGTAACTTAACCAATTTGTACTCCAACTCTTGCCGTTTTCGGCTTTAAGTTACTTTATTTTCTCGGGTTCGGGTCTTTGTCTCCGTGTGTTGTTATCATTGTCATGCATCTCATATCATGTCATCATGTGCATTGCATTTGCATACGTGTTCATCTCATGCATTCGAGCATTTTCCCCGTTGTCCGTTTTGCATTCCGGCGCTTCGTTCTCCTCCGGTGGTCTTTTCTAGCCTTTCTTTCGTGTGTGGGGATTAAACATTTCTGGATTGGACCGAGACTTGCCAATCGGCCTTGGTTTACTACCGGTAGACCGCCTGTCAAGTTTCGAACCATTTGGACTTCGTTTGATACTCTAACGGTTAACCGAGGGACCGAAAAGGCCTCGTGTGTGCTGCAGCCCAACACCCCTCCAAGTTGGCCCAAAACCCACCTAAACCCTCTCCATCATCTAGAGCGTTCGATCACAATCGCGTGGCCGAAAACCGCACCTCATTTGGACTCTCCTAGCTCCTCCTATGCCAATATATATAACCCCTCCTCAAAATTCGCGGATCCCCTCGCCCGAAACCCTAGATCCACCCTCTCCGCACGGCCGGACACGTCCGCCGCCGCCCGCGGCGAACCACAGGCCGCCACGTGGCCCGGCCACCGCCTCAGCCGCCGCAGCCTGCCCGGCCCGCGGGAGGCCCTCCCGGGCACGACCGCCGCCTCCCCGCGCTGTCTCCTTCCCCGCCGATGCCGCCC
>NC_057797.1:511762741-511768055 GCF_018294505.1 Triticum aestivum | reverse complement strand
GCCGCCGCCCTCCGCCGCCGCCTCGCCGTCCTCTCCCCGGCCGGCAAGTCCTCCGGCGAGCTCTCCCTCCTCCGGCCATCTCCCTCCTCCGGCGAGCACTGTTCCAGTCGTCCTCGAAGTCCACACCGATCCGGATCTAGATCCAGGAAAATATCTCGGGTTGACTTTTGCCCGAAACGCTAATCATTTTGCATATTTCATTGTGCAATAACTCCGCATCCGTAGCTCCGTTTTGGGTATATAGCATATCAAAATGTTCGCCTCAGAGAGTACATCATTTCATTCCATTGCATCATTTTCATTTGAGTTCATCTTGATGCCCGAAATGCTGTTAGTAGAGGGCTACTTGAGATAATTGTCAGATCTGCTACTCCATTTAGATATTTATCATTTTTTCCATGATTAGTGTGTGCATGATATGCCCATGAGCTCTACATATGTTTTGTTAAGGGTTTTGCCATCTTTCTAGAGGTGCAACCCATGTATTTTTGTGATGTGTGTGGTGTCTAGCACAAGCTTGCAAAGTGAGGCACTTGGTAATGCTGATTTCAGGGACTTAGTAATTCCACTAAGTCCTTGAGCTGTTTATCTCATATGGCCATATGTTCATGCTGTTTCCTAGTGATCCGTGCCTCTTTTGAGGATGATCAGTAAGGATGTTTTGTTAATCTTGTAGTGCTCTATCCATCCATGTCCTTGTGTGCAATTATGGAGCACCCTAGCTTGAGTCAATCGAGCTCTACTTTTGCTACTTCGTGAATCTGGGCAGATTGTCTACTTGTTAGCGATTTTGCCGATGATGTTGTAGTTGATCCTTGCATGCTATGCTATTGTTCTTGCCATGTCTAGCTTGAATTGTGTGTATTCTTGATGGGTGTATGCTTAGTTTGCCATGACTTGCTCTGTAGTGAGTGCATCGAGCTCATAAACATGCCTACTTGATATCTGTTTTCAGCATGCTCCAGTTTTTACTAAGTCTGAGAACTGATTATGCTTTTGCCATGTTCCCATGCTTGCAATTGTATTTTCTGATCCCTTTTGGCTCAAGGTCACTAAGGGACTTTTGTTAATCTCTTTGAGTAGCTCCATGCCATACTTTACTTTGCCATGTTCAGGTCCTATAGCATGTAGTTTTGTTGCTCCGAAGAGTGCTATCTGATCTGAAATTCCAGACAAGTGTTAATTTCACAAAGTCTGAGATCTGTTTGCCATATGCATTTTTGCCATGCTTGTTTGAACCTGTTAATGTATGATTTGGCCATAGCTCAGTGCTAGACATTTCTTAAGCATCTTGAATGCATCCCTGCCATGTATTTTTTTGTCATGTTTGGGTGCTGTAGTTTGTTCATCTCTTTGCATTTAGATGGCTACTTGCTGTAAATCGCAGACCGGTGTCATATTTGAATCGATTGCCATTTCCAAACCGTAACTCCGATTCCGGCGTTCTTTATATCGTTTTCAAGCGATTTCATCTCATATTTCCAGTGGCACACTGGGATTTCCAAGTTGAGGCCAGGTTCATGCATCCCTTGTAAAATCTTGCATATGCATCCCGCATCGCATCCCGCATAGCATACCATCCTTGCATCATATTGTTTGATCCTTGCACGTGGTTGATTGTGTCCTTGTTGCTTGTTTGTCTTGTTTGGGTAGAGCCAGGAGACGAGTTCGCTAACGAGGAGCCCATTGAGTTTGCTTTCAAGGATCCAGTCAACTCTGACCACTTTGCAGGCAAGATGATCATACCCTCGAAATCACTACTATCTTTGCTTTGCTAGATGCTCGCTCTTTTGCTATGCCAATGCTACGATGCCTACCACTTGCTTTCAAGCCTCCCAAATTGCCATGTCAAACCTCTAACCCACCATGTCCTAGCAAACCGTTGATTGGCTATGTCACCGCTTTGCTCAGCCCCTCTTATAGCGTTGCTAGTTGCAGGTGAAGATTGGAGGCCGTTCCTTGTAGGAACATTTATTTACTTGTTGGGATATCATTATATTATCTTGTTATCTTAATGCATCTATATACTTGGTAAAGGGTGGAAGGCTCGGCCTCTCGCCTAGTGTTTTGTTCCACTCTTGCCGCCCTAGTTTCCGTCATATCGGTGTTATGTTCCCGGATTTTGCGTTCCTTATGCGGTTGGGTTATAATGGGAACCCCTTGATAGTTCGCCTTGATTAAAGCTTTTCCAGCAATGCCCAACCTTGGTTTTACCATTTTCCACCTAGCCTCTTTTCCCTTGGGTTTCCGAAGCCCGAGGGTCATCTTATTTTAAACCCCCCCGGGCCAGTGCTCCTCTGACTGTTGGTCCACCTGTCAGCTGCCGGTGGCCACCAGGGGCAACTCTGGGCTGGCCTACCCGTACCTAGGACAGTCTGAGTGTGCCCTGAGAAAGAGATATGCGCAGCTCCTATCGGGATTTGTCGGCACATTCGGGCGGTGTTGCTGGTCTTGTTTTAACCCGTCGAAGTGTCTTGAAGAACCGAGGTACCGAGTCTGATCGGAACGTCTCGGGAGGAGGTCTATTCCTTCGTTGACCGTGAGAGCTTGTCATGGGCTAAGTTGGGACTCCCCTGCAGGGATTTGAACTTTCGAAAGCCGTGCCCGCGGTTATGGGCAGATGGGAATTTGTTAATGTCTGGTTGTAGATAACTTGAACCTTAATTTAATTAAAATGAATCAACCGTGTGAGTTACCGTGATGGCCTCTTCTCGGCGGAGTCCGGGAAGTGGACACAGTGTTGGAGTAATGTTTGCGCAGATTGTTCTCTAGTTTCTCGCTCGCACTTTGCCTCCTCTTCTCGCTCTCTTTTGCGAACAGGATAGCCACCATATATGCTAGTCGCTTGCTGCAGCTCCCCCTTTATTTTTACCCTGCCTTACCTATAAGCTTAAATAGTCTTGATCGCAAGAGTCCAAGATTGCTGAGTCCCTGTGGCTCACAGATTACTATTACAACAGATGCAGGGCCTGATGATCCCGCTCCAGGTGACGCGCTTGAGCTCAAGTGGGAGTTCGACGAGGACTCTCAACGTTACTATGTTTCCTTTCCTGATGATCAGTAGTGGTACCCAGTTGGGGGTGATCGGGACAGTGTCGCATGTTGGGTTATCTTTTATTTTGGCGCCGTAGTCGGGCCATGAGTGTTTTGAATGATGTAATGTTATTTATGTACTTGATTGATGTGGCGAGTGTAAGCCAACTATGTTATCTCCCCTTTTATTATCTATATTACATGGGATGTTGTAAAGATTGCCTAACTTGCGACATATGCCTTCAATGCGATTATGCCTCTAAGTCGTGCCTCGACACGTGGGAGATATAGTCGCATCGAGGGTGTGACAAGTTGGTAATCAGAGCCTTCCCCGACCTTAGGAGCCCCATTGCTTGATCGTTATTAGCGGCCGAGTTGTGTCTAGAAAAATGTTTTGAGTCATTTAGGAATTATATATCGGAGAGTTTAGGAATTCTTTTTACTTCCCAGTCTCCTCATCGCTCTGGTAAGGCATCCTGACGTAGGTTTTGACTCTTCTCTTCTCAAATTTCACTAAAAAAAATTTAGGATCACGCGGGTATCTTGGAATCGTTCCGATGGTTTTATGATGAGAACATTGTCTTGGTGCCTCCTGTCAGGGGTTTTGTGAAAGTGTCCCGGGGAGTTGAGCTCTGAGGTGTTGTCGTCATAATTTTACCGTTGCAGTTATGGAATACCTGAGTTTAGTACACCGACATCGAAAATCTCTTTTATGCAGTTCGTTGGTGAGATAACCTCGACGCCACCCAGTACTGGGCGGGAGTTCGGGAGTATCGCCATAACTTGTATAACGGATGCTTTTCGAAGGTTGAGGTAGATGGTTTTCGAAGTTTTTCTCGGTTATGTGTTGAAGGATGGATACAGCTGGATGTAGGATTTGCTAGATTTGGGTGAGATATTATGCTTCCCCTGTATCCCCAACACCTGATTGCATAACCGGAAAGGTTCGGGAGTTTCATAGGTGGGAATTCTAGTACCTCTAGTTCTTCTTCCACGGATATTGGTTTGAGATTGGGATTTCTTACCGATTATTCGTTCTTGATCCGTACCTTGTTGATTTATTTCTCTACCTAAATTCTAAGTGGCTTCTCAATTTATGGATATGTGACCATTTCAAGAGGAATGCATTCGTTCATTTTGTTCGGATGTGAAGACTATATATTGCAATTTTCATTCCGTTGGATTCAGCTACAATATTTGTCTATCAATGTGCTAATGGATGTCAACCTCTTCAGAATGGCTCCTCCAACGCGCACGACTCCGAATCCTGATCCGCCACCACCTCCACCTCCTCCGAAGGCATGGCAAGTTGTGATGGCTGCAACCAATGCAAACACACAGTTGATCATGCAAATTCTCCAAGAGCGCAATCAAGGCAACCAAGGGAATCAAGGCAACAATCAGAATCACTTTGCTACACTGAACCAGTTCCTTGCTAATGGGCCAAAGACTTTCAGCAATTGTGTTGAGGGAACTGATGCTGACGATTGGCTTGTGGATCTGTGCAAGCATTTCGAGTGCAGTAAGGCCTGAGGACTTCGTCAAGTTCGCTTCCTTCCAACTCAAAGATCAAGCCGCAGAATGGTTCCAGCAGTACAAGGATTCCAGAGGTGGACGTGTAATTACTTGGGATGAATTCCGTCAAGATTTCAGAGCTCATCATATTCCTCAGAGCGTGGTTGAAAGCAAGCGCGAGGAATTCCGCAACCTGAAGCAAGGCTCTTTGTCTGTCTATGACTACAACAAGTTGTTTCAGAAGCTCGCCCGCTTTGCTAAGCAGGATGTCCCTGATGAGAAGAGCATGATTTACCAGTTCAGGGGTGGTCTCAGAGAAGAAATTCAGCTAGCTCTTGTTCTCTTTGAGCCCTTGAGGTACGATGAGTTCTACAACATGGCATTGAAGCAAGAGGCTGCTCAATTGAGGTGTGATGCTTCCAAGAAGCGAGTCAGAGATGCTACTCCTTCCTCTACTCAAGTGGCCAAGCAGTAGAAGTATTGGCTTCCTCCTCCTCCGTTCCGTCAGCCGTATCAGCAGAAGAGCAAAGGTGGCAGTGGATCTTCCCACCCACCCAACCCTGGCTTTCAGAACAAGACTTCGTCTCAACCTCCAAGATCGAGTGCTCCGTACCACCGTCCGCTTTCAGAGGTCACGTGCAACAAGTGCCAACAGAAGGGTCACTATGCCAACAAGTGTCTCAACCAGAGGCGTCTTCCTCCTCCTCCTCCTGTCAGATCGGCAAGTACAGCTGTGGTCAAGCATAACCCCAAGCACGCCAAGGTC
>NC_057797.1:511758037-511762337 GCF_018294505.1 Triticum aestivum | reverse complement strand
GACTTCGTCTCAAGCTCCAAGATCGAGTGCTCCGTACCACCGTCCGCTTTCAGAGGTCACGTGCAACAAGTGCCAACAGAAGGGTCACTATGCCAACAAGTGTCTCAACCAGAGGCGTCTTCCTCCTCCTCCTCCTGTCAGATCGGCAAGTACAGCTGTGGTCAAGCATAACCCCAAGCACGCCAAGGTCAACTTGATGAATGCAGCTCAGGCAGAGGATTCGTCAGATGTCATCATGGGTAACCTTCCTATTAATGATATTCCAGCTAAAGTTCTTTTTGACACTGGTGCATCACATTGTTTCATCTCGAGACCGTTTACATCTAGGCATGAATTGGTTTCGCAAGTTTTGCCTAGTCCATTAGCAGTTGTCTCTCCCGGTAAGCGCATGCATGCTAACTCCATCGTTCCGGATGTTACTATCACCATGGGTGACTACAAGTTTCTGGCTTCTCCAACGGTTCTTGGTGACTCGGATATTGATCTTATTCTCGGAATGGATTGGCTTTCTAAGCACAAGGCTCAGCTTGATTGTGCAGCCAGGCAGATTCAATTGACTCATTCATCTGAGGATGTAATTGTGTTTGCCGCTCATGATGATACCATCCGTCTGTTTTCTCTAAATGAGAAGGGTGAACTCGATGCCTTCTCGCAAATTCCAGTCATTTGCGAATATCAAGATGTCTTTCCAGAAGAGCTTCCAGGAATGCCTCCGCACCGGCCAGTTGAATTCGTTATTGATCTTGAGCCCGGCACGGAACCTGTGTGCAAGCGTCCTTACAAGCTCGGACCTGAGGAGTTGAAGGAGCTGAAGAAGCAACTCGATATTCAAGAGAGAATGGGTCTCATCCAGCCTAGTTCTTCTCCGTGGGGTTGTGGTGTTCTTTTTGTGAAGAAGAAGGATGGAACGGACCGGCTTTGTGTTGATTACCGTCCATTGAACAAGAAGACCATCAAGAAACAAATACCCACTTCCCAACATCAATGAGCTGTTCGAACAACTCAAAGGTGCCCAAGTATTCTCCAAGCTTGATCTCCGTATGGATTATCATCAGATTCGAATCCGTGAGCAAGATATTCCCAAGACGGCTTTCAGGACAAGCTATGGTTCATATGAATACACTGTCATGTCTTTTGGCCTCGTCAACGCTCCTCCAACGTTCTCTCGCATGATGAACTTCATCTTCAACACCTACACCAATGACTTCGTTTTGGTCTATCTCGACGACATTCTGGTTTTCTCGAAGAACAAGGAAGATCATGCCAAGCACTTGCCTTTGGTACTCGATAAGCTGAGGGAACACCAGTTCTACGCCAAGTTCTCCAAGTGCGAATTTTGGCTCGATGAGGTTCTTTATCTTGGTCATATCATCTCTGCCAAGGGCATTGCGGTGAATCCTGAGAAGGTGTCTGCAATTGTGAACTGGGAACCTCCTCAGAACGTGAAGCAACTCCGTAGCTTCCTCGGTCTCGCAAGCTACTGCCGAAGATTCATTGAAAACTTTTCTAAGATCGCGAAGCCTCTCTCAAATCTTCTCCAGAAGCACATCAAGTACGTTTGGTCTCCGGAGTGTGACATTGCTTTCAACACTTTGAAAGAGAAATTGATCACTGCTCCAGTTCTGACTCCGCCTGATGAATCCAAACCGTACGAGGTCTTTTGTGATGCCTCTCTCCAAGGTCTTGGCGCAGTGTTGATGCAAGAGAAGAAAGTTGTTGCTTATACCTCTCGCCAGTTGAAGCCTAATGAAAAGAACTACCCCACTCATGATCTCGAGTTGGCGGCAGTTGTGCATGCTCTTTTGACTTGGAGACATCTCTTATTGGGAAGAAAAGTGGACATTTTCACTGATCACAAGAGTTTCAAGTACATCTTCACTCAGCCTAATCTCAACCTCAGGCAAACTCGATGGGTCGAAATGATTCAAGAGTATAATCCGAGTATCGAGTATACTCCAGGCAAGGCCAATGTGATTGCTGACGCATTGAGCAGGAAAGCTTATTGCAACACTCTGATTCTCAAGCCTTATCAACCCGAGCTTTGTGAAGCTTTCCGCAAACTTAATCTGCAAGTTGCTCCTCAAGGTTTCCTCGCCAACTTTCAAGTCTCTCCTACCTTGGAAGACCAGATTCGCCAAGCCCAGCTTCTTGATGCTATGGTGAAAAACGTGAAGATTGGGATTGCCAAGAGTCAACCCAAGTACAAGTGCTACCGCCTTGATGACAAGGACACTCTCTTCTTCGAGGATCGTATTGTCGTGCCCAAAGGTGATCTCCGTAAAGTGATCATGAACGAGGCTCACAATTCTCTCCTCTCCATCCACCCTAGGAGCACGAAGATGTATCAGGACCTCAAGCAGGCTTATTGGTGGACTCGAATGAAGCGCGAGATTGCTCAATTCGTGAATGAATGTGATGTCTGCAGAAGAGTGAAGGCAGAACACCAAAGGCCAGCGGGTCTCCTCCAACCTCTTGCCATTCCAGAATGGAAGTTTGACCACATTGAGATGGACTTCGTGACTGGGTTTCCAAAGTCCAAGCATGGCAATGATGCTATATTCGTTGTCATCGACAAACTCACTAAAGTGGCTCACTTTCTGCCTATCAAAGAGTCTATCACTGCAGCTCAATTGGCGGAACTCTATACCTCTCGGATTGTCTCTCTGCATGGTATTCCACAAGTGATCTCTTCAGACCGTGGCAGCATCTTTACCTCCAAGTTTTGGGATTCTTTTCAGAAGGCCATGGGCACCAACATCCGCTTCAACACAGCTTTCCATTCTCAAACTAGCGGTCAAGTCGAGCGTGTCAACCAGATTCTTGAAGATATGCTCAGGGCTTATGTGATCTCCTTCGGCATGAAGTGGGAGGATTGTCTTCGTTATGCTGAATTCTCCTACAACAATAGTTTTCAAGCATGTTCGGGCAAGGTCCCATTTGAAATTCTGTATGGCAGGAAGTGCCGTACCCCTCTCAACTGGTCCGAAACCAGTGAACGTCAGCTTTTGGGTAATGACTTAATCACAGAGGCAGAGGAAATGTGCGAAGTCATTCGAGATAACCTCAAAGCAGCCCAATCCTGCCAGAAGAGCTACTATGACAGTAAGCACTGTGATTTGGCTTTCGAGATCGGAGATCATGTTTACCTTCGCATCTCTCCTATGAAAGGTACTCGTCGCTTCGGTATCAAAGGGAAGCTTGCCCCTAGATACGTGGGACCTTTCAAGATTGTCAGCAAGAGAGGCGACCTCGCCTATCAACTCGAGCTTCCTTCAAACTTTGCAAATGTTCATACCATGTTCCATGTCTCTCAGCTTCGAAAGTGCTTCAAGACTTCTGACTGCACCGTCAACTTCGAGGACATTGAGCTCCAAGAAGATCTCTCCTATCGTGAGCACCCCGTTGCTATTCTCGAAGAGACTGAACGCAAGACTCGCAACAAGTCAATCAAATTCCTCAAAGTTAAGTGGTCACACCATTCCGACCGTGAAGCTACCTGGGAACGCGAGGAGCACCTCCGTTCTGAATACCCGGCGTTCTTTCAGTCCTAGATCTCGGGACGAGATCCTTTCATAGTGGTGGAGTGTTGTAACACCCCGGATGTAACTTACCCAATTTGTACTCCAACTCTTGCCGTTTCCGGCTTTAAGTTACTTTATTTTCTCGGGTTCGGGTCTTTGTCTCCGTGTGTTGTTATCATTGTCATGCATCTCATATCATGTCATCATGTGCATTGCATTTGCATACGTGTTCATCTCATGCATTCGAGCATTTTCCCCGTTGTCCGTTTTGCATTCCAGCGCTTCGTTCTCCTCCGGTGGTCTTTTCTAGCCTTTCTTTCGTGTGTGGGGATTAAACATTTCTGGATTGGACCGAGACTTGCCAAGCGGCCTTGGTTTACTACCGGTAGACCGCCTGTCAAGTTTCGTACCATTTGGACTTCGTTTCAAACTCTAACGGTTAACCGAGGGACCGAAAAGGCCTCGTGTTGCAGCCCAACACCCCTCCAAGTTGGCACAAAACCCACCTAAACCCTCTCCATCATCTAGAGCGTTCGATCATGATCGCGTGGCCGAAAACCGCACCTCATTTGGACTCTCCTAACTCCTCCTATGCCTATATATAGAACCCCTCCTCAAAATTCGCGGATCCCCTCGCCCGAAACCCTAGATCCACCCTCTCCACGCGGCCGGACATGTCTGCCGGCCGCCGGACACGTCCGCCGCCACCCGCGGCGAACCACAGGCCGCCACGTGGCTCGGCCACCGCCTCAGCCGCCGCAGCCCGCCCGGCCCGCGGG
>NC_057797.1:511745231-511757564 GCF_018294505.1 Triticum aestivum | reverse complement strand
CCTCGACCACGCCGCCCCGGCAGCTCCGGTGGCTGCCGCCCCCGCCGACGCAGCCCTCCGCCGCCGCCTCGTCGTCCTCTCCCCGGCCGGCAAGTCCTCCGGCGAGCTCTCCCTCCTTCGGCCATCTCCCTCCTCCGGCGAGCACTGTTCCAATCGTCCTCGAAGTCCGCACCGATCCGGATCCAGATCTAGGAAAATATCTCGGGTTGACTTTTGCCCGAAACCCTAATCATTTTGCATATTTCATCGTGCTATAACTCCGCATCTGTAGCTCCGTTTTGGGCATATAGCATATCAAAATGTTCGTCTCAGAGAGTACATTATTTCATTCCATTGCATCATTTTCATTTGTGTTCATCTTGATGCCCTAAATGCTGTTAGTAGAGGGCTATTTGAGATAATTGTCAGATCTGCTACTCCATTTAGATATTTGTCATTTTTGCCATGATTAGTGTGTGCATGATATGCCCATGAGCTCTACATATGTTTTGTTAAGGGTTTTGCCATCTTTCCAGAGGTGCAACCCATGTATTTTTGTGATGTGTGTGGTGTCTAGCACAAGCTTGCAAAGTGAGGCACTTAGTAATGCTGATTTCAGGGACTTAGCAATTCCACTAAGTCCTTGAGCTGTTTATCTCATATGGCCATATGTTCATGTTGTTTCCTAGTGATCCGTGCCTCTTTTGAGGATGATCAGTAAGGATGTTTTGTTAATCTTGTAGTGCTCTATCCATCCATGTATTTGTTTGCAATTATGGAGCACCCTAGCTTGAGTCAATCGAGCTCTACTTTTGCTACTTCGTGAATCTGGGCAGATTGTCTACTTGTTAGCGATTTTGCCGATGATGTTGTAGTTGATCCGTGCATGCTATGCTATTGTTCTTGCCATGTCTAGCTTGAATTTTGTGTATTCTTGATGGGTGTATGCTTAGTTTGCCATGACTTGCTCTGTAGTGAGTGCATCGAGCTCGTAAACATGCCTACTTGATATCTGTTTTCAGCATGCTCCAGTTTTCACTAAGTCTGAAAACTGATTATGTTTTTGCCATGTTCCCATGCTTGCAATTGTATTTTCTGATCCCTTTTGGCTCAAGGTCACTAAGGGACTTTTGTTAAGCTCTTTGAGTAGCTCCATGCCATACTTTACTTTGCCATGTTCAGGTCCTGTAGCATGTAGTTTTGTTGCTCCGAAGAGTGCTATCTGATCTGAAATTCCAGACAAGTGTTAATTTCACTAAGTCTGAGATCTGTTTGCCATATGCATTTTTGCCATGCTTGTTTGAACCTGTTAATGTATGATTTGGCCATAGCTCAGTGCTAGACTTTTATTAAGCATCTTGAATGCATCCCTGCCATGTATTTTGTTGTCATGTTTGGGTGCTGTAGTTTGTTCATCTCTTTGCATTTAGATGGCTACTTGCTGTAAATTGCAGACCGGTGTCATATTTGAATCGCTTGCCATTTCCAAACCGTAACTTCGATTCCGGCGTTCTTTATATCGTTTTCAAGCGATTTCATCTCATCTTTCCAGTGGCACACCTGGATTTGCATGTTGAGGCCAGGTTCATGCATCCCTTGTAAAATCTTGCATATGCATCCCGCATCGCATCCCGCATAGCATACCATCCTTGCATCATATTGTTTGATCCTTGCACGTGGTTGATTGTGTCCTTGTTGCTTGTTTGTCTTGTTTGGGTAGAGCCGGGAGACGAGTTCGCTAATGAGGAGCCCGTTGAGTTTGCTTTCGAGGATCCAGTCAACTCTGACCACTTTGCAGGCAAGATGATCATACCCTCGAAATCACTACTATCTTTGCTTTGCTAGATGCTCGCTCTTTTGCTATGCCAATGCTACGATGCCTACCACTTGCTTTCAAGCCTCCCAAATTGCCATGTCAAACCTCTAACCCACCATGTCCTAGCAAACTGTTGATTGGCTATGTCACCGCTTTGCTCAGCCCCTCTTATAGCGTTGCTAGTTGCAGGTGAAGATTGGAGGCCGTTCCTTGTAGGAACATTTATTTACTTGTTGGGATATCATTATATTATCTTGTTATCTTAATGCATCTATATACTTGGTAAAGGGTGGAAGGCTCGGCCTCTCGCCTAGTGTTTTGTTCCACTCTTGCCGCCCTAGTTTCCGTCATATCGGTGTTATGTTCCCGGATTTTGCGTTCCTTACGCGGTTGGGTTATAATGGGAACCCCTTGATAGTTCGCCTTGATTAAAGCTTTTCCAGCAATGCCCAACCTTGGTTTTACCATTTGCCACCTAGCCTCTTTTCCCTTGGGTTTCCGGAGCCCGAGGGTCATCTTATTTTAAACCCCCCCCCGGGCCAGTGCTCCTCTGACTGTTGGTCCACCTGTCAGCTGCCGGTGGCCACCAGGGGCAACTCTGGGCTGGCCTACCCGTACCTAGGACAATCTGAGTGTGCCCTGAGAAAGAGATATGCGCAGCTCCTATCGGGATTTGTCGGCACATTCGGGCGGTGTTGCTGGTCTTGTTTTAACCTGTCGAAGTGTCTTGAAGAACCGAGGTACCGAGTCTGATCGGAACGTCTCGGGAGGAGGTCTATTCCTTCGTTGACCGTGAGAGCTTGTCATGGGCTAAGTTGGGACTCCCCTGCAGGGATTTGAACTTTCGAAAGCCGTGCCCGCGGTTATGGGCAGATGGGAATTTGTTAATGTCTGGTTGTAGATAACTTGAACCTTAATTTAATTAAAATGAATCAACCGTGTGAGTTACCGTGATGGCCTCTTCTCGGAGGAGTCTGGGAAGTGGACACAGTGTTGGAGTAATGTTTGCGCAGATTGTTCTCTAGTTTCTCGCTCGCGCTTTGCCTCCTCTTCTCGCTCTCTTTTGCGAACAGGATAGCCACCATATATGCTAGTCGCTTGCTGCAGCCCCCCCTTTATTTTTACCCTGCCTTACCTATAAGCTTAAATAGTCTTGATCGCGAGAGTGCGAGATTGCTGAGTCCCTGTGGCTCACAGATTACTATTACAATAGATGCAGGGCCTGATGATCCCGCTCCAGGTGACGCGCTTGAGCTCAAGTGGGAGTTCGACGAGGACTCTCAACGTTACTATGTTTCCTTTCCTGATGATCAGTAGTGGTGCCCGGTTGGGGGTGATCGGGACCGTGTCGCATGTTGGGTTATCTTTTATTTTGGCGCCGTAGTCGGGCCATGAGTGTTTTGAATGATGTAATGTTATTTATGTACTTGATTAATGTGGCGAGTGTAAGCCAACTATGTTATCTCCCCTTTTATTATCTATATTACATGGGATGTTGTAAAGATTGCCTAACTTGCGACATATGCCTTCAATGCGATTATGCCTCTAAGTCGTGCCTCGACACGTGGGAGATATAGTCGTATCGAGGGTGTGACAAGTTGGTAATAAGAGCCTTCCCTGGTCTTAGGAGCCCCATTGCTTGATCGTTATTAGCGACCGAGTTGTGTCTAGAAAAATGTTTTGAGTCATTTAGGAATTATATATCGGAGAGTTTAGGAATTCTTTTTACTTCCCAGTCTCCTCATCGCTCTGGTAAGGCATCCTGACGTAGGTTTTGACTCTTCTCTTCTCAAATTTCACTAAAAAAAAATTTAGGATCACGCGGGTATCTTGGAATCGTTCCGATGGTTTTATGATGAGAACATTGTCTTGGTGCCTCCTGTCAGGGGTTTTGTGGAAGTGTCCCGGGGAGTTGAGCTCTGTGGTGTTGTTGTCATAATTTTATCGTTTCAGTTATGGAATACCTGAGTTTAGTACGCCGACATCGAAAATATCTTTTATGTAGTTCGTTGGTGAGATAACCTCGACGCCACCCAGTACTGGGGCGGGAGTCCGGGAGTATCGCCATAACTTGTATAACGGATGCTTTTCGAAGGTTGAGGTAGATGGTTTTCGAAGGTTTCTTGGTTATGTGTTGAAGGATGGATACAACTGGATGTAGGATTTGCTAGTTTTGG
Source organism: Triticum aestivum (assembly GCF_018294505.1). Lineage (NCBI taxonomy): Eukaryota > Viridiplantae > Streptophyta > Magnoliopsida > Poales > Poaceae > Triticum > Triticum aestivum. The sequence goes on along the minus strand of NC_057797.1, from coordinate 511,753,592 downwards.
GTGAGATATTATGCTTCCCCTGTATCCCCAACACCTGATTGCATAACTGGAAAGGTTCGGGAGTTTCATAGGTGGGAATTCTAGTACCTCTAGTTCTTCTTCCACGGATATTGGTTTGAGATTGGGATTTCTTACCGATTATTCGTTCTTGATCCGTACCTTGTTGATTTATTTCTCTACCTAATTTCTAAGTGGCTTCTCAATTTATGGATATGTGACCATTTCAAGAGGAATGCATTCGTTCATTTTGTTCGAATGTGAAGACTATATGTTGCAATTTTCATTCCGTTGGATTCAGCTTCAATATTTGTCTATCAATGTGCTAATGGATGTCAACCTCTTCAGACGGGGCCCGCCACTACTGCGCCTTGGCGCCCGAGCGGATCCGCTGCGGCCCCGGTGGAAGGTTGGGATTCCCGTGGAGTTACTGCGCGTAGTAACTTTATCGTGGATCGTGGGGGTCATGGGGCCATGGGCGCAGTAAATCCCCACGACTGCCCCCTCGGCTTCGCAGCCCATAGGGCTATAAGTAGGGGGAAGAGGGGGGCATGCGCGCCCCTCCTTCCCACCACTCCTTGTTCTCTTCCTTCTCACTGCTCCTCGCTCTCCTCCTTCTCACTGCTCCTCGCTCTCCTCCTTCTTCTTCTTCTTTGCTCTGCCGCGCGCCCAAGCCCTGGCGAACGCTGCGGCGACAGCTCGCAATGAGTTCTTCCTCCGCCGCCGCGCCTCCCCCGGTGCACTCCGGCACTTGGGACGGCTCCGAAGTCCATGACGACCACATTGAGTTCCTTCGCCGGACTCGTCGACTCCCCGGCGAGGATCACGTGCGGGTGCGCCTTGCGCCGAAGGGGGAGATTTCCCCCGCGCCGCAGGAGGGCGAGCGGGTCATCTTCCGCTCGCACTGCTTGCACGGGTTGGGGCCGCCAGCGAGCAGTTTCTTCCGATCTTTCCTGGAGTTCTACGGCCTTCAGCCGCACCACCTCACCCCCAACAAAGTGGTGGTGCTGTCCGCCTTCGTGGCTTTGTGCGAAGGCTTCCTCGGAGTCCTCCCCACCCTCGAGCTCTGGGGGGAGTTCTTCTTCTCCAAGCTCGGCACCCAGGCCGCGGGCGTGCCGGCTCAGTGCGGCGCTTTCATCGCCATGCAAAGGTCGGGGGCCGACAATCCATTCCCCTCCATCTCGCCGATCAAGTCGGTGAAGATGTGGCAGAGATCCTACTTTTACGTTAGGAGCGTCTCCGCGAGGGGCGACTGGGTCAACCTGCCAGCTTTCGAAGCCGGCCTGCCGGCTGGGAGACTGCCCAACTGGTCGTACCGGGCCAGGTCGCTGACGCCTACGGAAGCCGGCGCCATCACGCGACTCCGAGTGCTGACGCAGTCGGAGGGCCTGACTGGTCTAGACCTGCTGGCTGCCTTCGTGGCGCGCTAAGTTCTCCCGCTCCAAGGCCGCCCCCACATGATATGCCAGATGAGCGGGCACCGCGACCTGAGTCGGATGTGCAACAAGGACATGCCTCACGAGGAGGTGGCCTTCATGGTGAACTACCTCTCGGACAGCAAACTCCTGGAGGACTGGCGGTTCGGCAAGGAGCCGTACTCCAGCGCCAACCCCCCGCCCGTGGTGAGTTACCTCTCCTTTCTTTCTTTGGATTGTCTTCTTTCTTGCCGAGTTTGTTTTGACCAGTCGGCTTTGGTCAGAATCCCCTCCTCCACCCACCAGCCGGCACTTCGGGGCCGGCCCATGAGTTCCTCGCCGACCGGGCGGAGAGCGACGTCGACGACCCCGATCTAGGGGCGGCGGCTCTGGAGGATGACGCCGAGGGAGGAGGAGGAACAACAGGCGACTTCAAGCCTTCGGCTACTTTTGCCGACTGGCCTGACGACGACGCCGAGGGGGAAGTCGCCCCCCGCCATAGGCCAGGAGCCAGTCAGCCTGGCGCGGGCTCTTCGGCCGCGCCGGGTGCTCCAGGTGGCGGGAAGAAGTGCAGGGCCGTGCCGACCTTGTTCGGCAGTCGGCCGAAGAAACCCAAGGGTTCAGCTGTGGTGACCCGGCGGGACGAGGCGGCCGCGAAGGCCATCCGCTTCCGTAAGGAAGTGAAGAAGCCGCCATTGGTCTCCGCGTGAGTATTCTGTCTTAATGCTTTGTTCTTTCTTTGTGACTTTGTCTGAGTCTCTGCTTGCCCCTTTTGCTTTAGGGCTCCCCTCTCTCTTGAGAGGGTTACTGCCGCCTCCGTCATGGGGTGAGCGGAGACGTCCGCCACCACTCGGTGGATTGACCCCGCTGTTGACCTCCGGGAGGCGACAGAGCGGAATGCGTAGGAGAAGCGCAACGAAGAAGAGGCCGTTCGCCTGGAGAAGGCGGAGGCCGACAGGGCGGAGGCCTCCGCCAAGAAAAAACTGGCGGAGGCCGAAGCCGCTGCCGCGATGAAGCGGCAGGCTGAGGAAGCCGCACGACGCCAATCGGCGGTGTTCGTCACCCCATTGAATTCTGCGGCGCCGCCTCCGGAGCTCACGAGGCAGACTGGAGAAGCCGGCGGGGAGAACCCTGTCGTGGAGAGGGAGGGCGGCGACCCCTCTATGTCGGATGTGAACGTTCCGCCGTCGCCTCCGCCACCGTCTGAAGGCGCGCAGGGCTAGCAGCCGGCGGACCCTCCGGTGCTGCCGACCGAAGACGAGGCCGTGGCGAGGCTACTCCTCCAAGTCGGCTCGCCAACGCGCCGCCGTCTGGAGAAGGCGACTCGGCACCCTGTCCCCTGGAAGCCGGCACCGCCAGCTTGGCGATCCCAGACGCCGAAGCAATGAGCGTCGCACCCATTGGGTGGGTGCGGGGAGGCGACACAGGGCCGCTGAACCAGGCGCTCCTGGACGTCCAGGCGAAGCTTCGTGCTGAGGGCGACGCTCTCCAGAGTTGCACCAAGGCGTTCCTAGCCTCGCGGGCAGCCATTCGGGTATGTTTTTTCCTTTGGTCTTTGTTTTCTTGTTCCTCTTTGTGGGGGCGCGCTAGCGCACCCATTGGGTGTAGTCCCCGAGTTTCGGGCTGGCTGCTGAGCAGGCGGCCCGGAACTCCAATTGATGAACTCTGGGTATTGACTTTTTGTCTGAAATGCTTGACACAGGATTACCACAACCTCCGCGTCACTGCGTTCAACCGTAACATTGAAGAGCTGGGCAAGCGGACCGCCGATTTGTCGGAGAGCCGGAGTAAGTCTTTTTCCTTCTTTGCGGGGGCGCGCTGGCGCATCCGCGGGCTGTAGTCCCTGTGATTCGGGCCGACTGTTGAGCAGTCGGGCCGGATCTCCCCGGCGACCTTCTTTACTAATGACTTGACGCCTTCTTTCTTCCTTCTTTTCAGGGGCCAACGCTGCTCTTCAACAGCAGCTGAGCGACGCCAACTCCACTTTGCGCGCCAAAGAGGAGGAGTGCAGCAAGCTCGCCACGGAGCGCGACCTGCTGGCCACTCAATTGGCAGAGTAGAAGGAGCTGCTTGTGAAGACGCAGAGGGAGGCGGAGGAGACGGAAACCGCCCTCCTGGCCGAGTTCGCAAGCGAGCGCTCCTTCTGGTCTGACAAGGAGGCGATGCTGGCCTCCGACTTCCATGAGATTGAAGACATCGTTGATGGTGAGTTTCTTTTTACTTTATTTCTTCGAGCTATTGATTTAAGTCATGCCGACTCCTGGTTTTTGACTTGCTTCTTTGTTTCTTCTTGTCTTTGCAGACTTCTTTCCTGGGCACTCGCAGGCCGCCAGCCAAGCCATCGAGGCTGACCATGAAGGTCAGACGGCGGAGGGCGCAGGGATTGCCGCCGACGCCCCCCGAACTCTTGACGAGCACATCCTGAGCATTGAGTCTCGCCTTCGGCCGGCTCACCGGATGCTGCGCCGGCTTCAGCGTGTTGGTGCCCAGGCGATTGCCGCCCTGTGGCCGGACATGCAGGCTCCGCGCACCCCCAGCCTGACGGCCGACTGGCTAGAGGCCGCGGCTGGTCGTCTTGAGGCCTGGAAGGGCTCTTCGGCCTGAGCTAGAGCGCGCCGGGCCTTGGAGTTCGTCAAGGCATGGTATCCGGGGCTGGATCTAGACCGGCTGGCCACGCTTCGGTCAGAGGCCCAGCCGGAGCTGGCAGCTGCGGAAGACGCCCTCGTCAAGCGTGCTGCGGCGATCGCCGAGTACACCGACACCAGCATCTTCGTCCCCGAGCGGTCTGAAGACGGCGAGGAGGTACCGCCGGAGTGGTTTGGGATGAACCCAGACTACGACGAGGACTCGGCGGAGGTGATTGGCTCCAGCGTCGAGGAAGAGGGCAAGGCGGAGGACGGAGGCGAGGCGGAGGCACCAGAAGACGGAGCAGACGACCAGCCTCAGCTCGACCGCGCCTCCAGCAACGAGCCGCGTGCGACCGAGTCGACTACCGCCGAAGGCGATCAAGCTGAGACTACCCAGCCGGCCGCCCCGACGCCTGACGCTGGCGCCTCCTCCGACCCTCCGAATCCGTCTGCTGCTTCCTAAGATGCCGCTGTATCTTTGTTTTGTCTGCTTCAGTAGTCTTTGAAGAACTTGTTAATTCGCACAATTCCACCCGCGGGATGTATTTTGAACTTCTGCTCGAAGATTCGGCCAAGGGCCTATGTTATGTAAATATATTTATCCGAGTTCTATCTTTTCTTTCTCGTTGCTCTTTCGGCTTTTTTCCTTTGCCGCTTTCTCTTAGTTGCCTGCCTTGCCAATCGGACAGCCGCTCTGCGGACTGTCGCTGGATCAAGTGCTTGGCTACTTTGGGAAAGCAAGTACTTAGCCGTTTTTAAGAGTTTTTTGAGCAAGTTGAATAGAAGGCGGCAATCCGACTATTCGAGAGTCGGTTTGCGAAAAAAGGCTGGAAGCCGTCTTGAGCTATGTTTTATGCTTTGAGTCCTTAACCATTTTTCGTGCGAAGCCCATTCTACCTTACCTCTGCCCACCGTACAGTCGCTCTACGAGCTGCGGCTTCTGACAGAAGACGGTGTAGGTGTTACACACTACTTGTCCGGCTGTAGGAAGCATTTCATAGTGCAAGGCGGCAAGTCCCCGGGCCGACTTGTCGAGCCCGGTGCCAAGCGGCATGACAAAGAGTAACATACTTGTAAGCATAATTTTTATCATACAGACTAAAGAGGTGTGACGCCCCCGATTTGACCGTACACTAATCATGCACGCAAATGTGTACGATCAAGATCAAGGACTCACGGGAAGATATCACAACACAACTCTACAAATAAAACAAGTCATACAAGCATCATATTATAAGCCAGGGGCCTCGAGGGCTCGAATAAAAGAGCTCGATCATAGACGAGTCAGCGGAAGCAACAATATCTGAGTACAGACATAAGTTAAACAAGTTTGCCTTAAGAAGGCTAGCACAAAGTGGGATACAGATCGAAAGAGGCGCAGGCCTCCTGCCTGGGATCCTCCTAACTACTCCTGGTCGTCGTCAGTGGGCAACACGTAGTAGTAGGCACCTCCAGTGTAGTAGGAGTCGTCGTTGAAGGTGGCGTCTGGCTCCTGGGCTCCAATATCTGGTTGCGACAACCAGGTAGAAGGGATAGGGGGAAAAGAGGGAGAAAGCAACCGTGAGTACTCATCCAAAGTACTCGCAAGCAAGGAGCTACACTACATATGTATGCATTGGTATCAAATGGAATAAGGCTATCATATGTGGACTGAACTGCAGAATGCCAGAATAAGAGGGGGATAGCTAGTCCTGTCGAAGACTACACTTCTGGCAGCCTCCGTCTTGCAGCATGTAGAAGAGAGTAGACTGAAGTCCTCCAAGTAGCATCGCATAGCATAATCCTAACCGATGATCCTCCCCTCATCGCCTTGTGAGAGAGCGACCACCGGTTGTATCTGGCACTTTGAAGGGTGTATTTTATTAAGTATCCGGTTCTAGTTGTCATAAGGTCAAGGTACAACTCCAAGTCATCATGTTACCGAAGATCACGGCTATTCGAATAGATTAACTTCCCTGCAGGGGTGCACCACATAACCCAACACGCTCGATCCCATTTGACCGGACACACTTTTCTGGGTCATGCCCGGCCGCGGAAGATCAACACGTCGCAACCCCACCTAGGCACAACAGAGAGGCCAGCACGCCGGTCTAAACCTAAGCGCACAGGGGTCTGGGCCCATCGCCCATAGCACACCTGCACGTTGTGTACGCGGCCGGAGAGCAGACCTAGCAACCTCCATTACAAAGGAAGTCATGTTACGCGGTCCAACCTGGCGCGCGCCGCTCAATCGCTGGCGTCACGAAGTGCTTCGGCTGATACCACGACGTCGAGTGCCCATAACTGTCCCCGCGTAGATGGTTAGTGTGTATAGGCCAGTAGCCAGACTCAGATCAAATACCAAGATCTCGTTAAACGTGTTAAGTATCCGCGAACATCGACCAGGGCCAGGCCCACCTCTCTCCTAGGTGGTCTCGACCTGCCGTGCCGCTCCGCCTCAAAGTAACCGTCGGGGGCCGTCGGGAACCCAGGCCCACCTCTACCAGGATGGAGCCACCTGCCCCTTCAGCCCCCATCTCCGAACAATATCACAGGTAATGTAACTGTGTAAAGTATACCGTATATGCCCGTGATCACCTCCCGAAGTGATCAGGGCCCAGTAGTATAGCATGGCAGACGGACAAGAGTGTAGGGCCACTGATGGAACACTAGCATCCTATACTAAGCAGTAGGATAGCAGGTAATGGTAACAACAGTAGTAGCAAGGACAGGCTATGCATCAGGATAGGAATAATGGAAAGCAGTAACATGCTACACTACTCTAATGCAAGCAGTACAGAGAAAAGAGTAGGCGATATCTGGTGATCAAAGGGGGGGGGGGCTTGCCTGGTTGCTCTGGCAAGAGAGAGGGGTCGTCAACACCGTAGTCGTACTGGGTAGCAGCGGCGTCGGTCTCGATGTCTAGCGAGAGAAGAGGTGGAAGAAACAATAAATATAATGCAAACAAATGCATGACGATGCATGACATGACAAAGCGTGATGCTAGGTGCGCCCTAACGCGGTACGAGGTGGTACCGGTGAAGGGGGAAACATCCGGGAAAGTATTCCCGGTGTTTCCCGTTTTCGGACAGAGGAGCCGGAGGGGGAAAGTTGCGAGTTCGATAGGTTAGGGATGCGTGGTGGACAAACGGGCTGCGTTTCCGGATTCGTCTCGTCGTTCTGAGCAACTTTCATGTACAAAGTTTTTTCATCCGAGCTACGGTTTATTTTATATTAATTATTAAAGATTTAAATCATTTTTAGGACTAACAGAATTAATTAATTTAGGAAATACAATTATTGACGTCAGCATGATGTCAGCAGTCAACACTGACCGTTGACCAGTCAACTGGTGGGTGGGGCCCGTCGCTCATTGACTGTTATCTCATTATCAGAATTAATTAGCCTAATTAGGTTTAGGTTAGCTAAACAGAATTAGTTAAGTTAATTAATTATCCTAATTAACTAATTATTATAATTTTCTAATTCCTCTTTTTTTAAAGGGGCATGGGGCCCATATGTCATAGGCTCATAGTAATTAAATAGGGCTAATTAGATTTAACTAAATGATTAGGTTAATCTAATCCGATTTAATTAATTCTCTAATTAATTAATTAACATTTTAATTATTATATTTATTAGTTATTTTTCATTTTTTTGTTAAAAACGTTCTGGTCGTGGGGCCCCGGCTGTCATTGGGCCAAAGGCCTATCGGGTTCGGGTGATTGGGTGCGGGCGTCACCCGAGCGAGCGCTAAGCGCTAGCGGGCGAACCCGACGGGCGCGGGCGGGGCGTTGCCCGGCATGGCGCTGGGTGAGGCTCTGGCCAAGGCGGGGCTCGCCGGCTGGCCATGACAGCGCGGAGAGGGAGCTCCGGCAGGCAGCGGCTGTAGGGCGAGGCGAGGCGTGGCGCGCCGACCAGCACGGCAGCCGCGGGCGGCAGCGGCTGCAACAGCCGCATCTTGCAGGCGTAGGAGGGCGGTGGCGAGCGTAGGAGGGCGGTGGCGAGTGCAGGCGTTCGCGTGGAGGCGCGGGTGCGCAGGTGCGACGAGCGCGAGCAGCAGCCCCGAGGCGCGGCCACGGTTGAGGGGGGGGGGCGCGGCGAGCTCGGAGGCAGAGGGGAGAGAGAAGGCGGCGGATCACGGTGGGGAGTAGGGATCGGGGCAGCAGGGGTTGAGGAGGTCGACGGGGACGACCGGGCGACGGCGAGGGAGCAGGCCGTTGAGGTGGTTCGGCGAGGGAGGTTCCAGTCGGCGGTGGCCGTAGCGGAGTGGTGGCTTGCGTCGGGCGCGGCCGTGCGGGAGGAGATGAGGAGGCGGGCGTCGATGGCAGGCGGCGGCGCGG
>NC_057797.1:511736987-511744706 GCF_018294505.1 Triticum aestivum | reverse complement strand
TGTGGGGTGTCGGTGGAGTGGGTGGGGGTGGCGTAGTGGATAAGGAGTGGGTGGAGTGGGTGGCCGGCTGGGCCTGGTGGGTTGGCCCAGTTGGGCTACGGCCCAGGGGGGTTTCTCTTTTTTTTTCTTTTTTTTCTTTTCCTTTTATTTATTCTTTCCTGCTTTATTTTAGTTGCATTCTATTTTAGTAAAATATACACTTAGTATCTAAATTAGTATTACAACTTAGCCCATAGTCACAAAAAGTCTAGACCCCAATTAACTTAGTTTGACATTTTATTAAATAAAAAAGGTATTTAAATAATTATTTTTGCTACTGTTTTATCCATCTCATAGTATTTAAACATTTTATAAATGTGTGGTTTTTCCACCATAATTATCTATGCAATATTTGGTTCACTCAGAACATTTTAGTTTTAATATTTGAAAACTTTTATTGTTTGCCTGTTTTTTGAATTTGAAGTTGAACCGGTTTCGAACTAACTCGAGATTAGCAACTATAAACGAGGTGACGTGGCACCATTAGCAGAGGATCACTGTAGCTTAATTACCCGGGCGTCACAATTCTCCTCCACTACAAGAAATCTCGTCCCGAGATTTAAGAGGGGAGTAAGGGAAAGATGTGGCTACGAAATTCTATCGACACTTCTCGGTCTTGGTTGCTCTTCTCGGAGAGGTCGATCCATTACATCGATGCCTTCATTCCTCTGCTTCAGGTAATCATGAGGGAGTCATCATCCTTTTCTTCGGGAACTCCAACATACTTACGAATAGGTAAGGGGCAGCTCGGCTACGGCAGCATGCTTACGAGGGAAACAATATGGGGTTAACCATGAATGAGCATATGAGTATCTCTCGAGTTGAACAAATGAGACACATCGAGAGCAAAGTAAGACGGTGCAATAAGAAGTTTCAAGCGGATAGGAAATCATTCATTGCCTGAAACAGAGTGTGAATGGGGTTCAGAGCAACAGGAATAAGTATTGCGCCTGATACCAGAATAGATCACTAGGCAGGTGGCCCGTGAATTACATACGAAGTCAAGCGTGGGGAATAAGTTTGACAACAGGGTGTACAGGAGAGTCAGGTTTCGATCCTGTGGAACTGTGGGTTATGGGCCCACCATGTGGGGTAAAAGTAGGAAGGGCGGTGATGCCTTGCACGATCATGTAGATAAGGCATGTCAGAGGGTAGCCTGCCAGTTGTGTTGGCAACAGCGTCGGTACCAAGGGTGAGGGACGAAGAGAACCATTTTCTTGCTCGTTGAACGAGGCGGACCAATAGGCAAAGTTCTCATCCATCGATGGCTACCGGAATGTCATAAACAATAGTAACAGGGCCTTGCTGACAGAATTGTACACCGATGTGTTTACATGAGCAGAAGAATCTTACTGTTTAGATCATATAGATCACAAGAAAGGTTAAACAAACCAATGGAAAGGAAAATGTGATCCTCAGGTTAAACAGAACAATGGAAAGGAAAAATGTGTTTAAACACATCTTTCAGGGGTATATCCTTCCCAAGGACAAGCAGAGCATGATATCCATGATAGGATATAACGTAGAAAAACTCTTTAGGTAGGGGAGAGAAATTTCATGACATTACCCATATAGCGGTGTTTGGATAATTTAGCAGGAAACATTTAGCATTGGCTTCAAATGTCCTTGTTGAAAATCGGAGTACCACAAACATGCTTCGAGATAGCATTGCATGGTCTTCAAGCAAGTTTAGACTTTGGAAACAAAAAGGGTCCATCAGGAAGAACTTATAGAATAAGTCTTACAATTTCCTCATGGAAGAAAGGATAGCCTGGCTGAAAAGGGAAACTATAACAATTGGGCCTCCGGCCAGGTGTGCTAGGCATGACATCACCTTACCGGGTCACATAAGGACCATTGTTGTAACTCTCGGAAATATGTTCCAACCATCATATCTGACCTAGATTCAGATCTGATTAGTGCCAGGATACCTCCGACTTAGTAAGCCTGAGAAGAAAAGGTGCAACACAATTGACGAGATGACAATGTAAGATTCTCGGGAAATGAACTATGAAGTGATTTCCGTTAACAAGAGTTCATCATTAATTCAAGGAGAGGACAAGGAGGCATCTGGTGAACTCAACGGCAATTTATCGAGATTTCCAAAAGATGGATTTCCACAATTAAGTGAACAAGGAGATAACATTTGTCAGATCAAATGATATAAGGAAGTATGCTCGCGGAAAACATACACAATTAAACATTGGTTGAAAGGTGCGCCCAAAATATGGGTTGGGTTGCACGACCAATGTCAGAATGGTGATTCAATAATCAATAGTCTAAGAACGAGCGGCCGACCATTAACTTCAAAGTAATAGGGTTGCTAGAAGGGCAGAATCCAAACAACACCGTTCACCTGTTGGTATCCCGGTTAGATCCAACACGGGGACCAAGAAAGAATGGTGATGGTGATAAGTATTACCTGTATCAAGGATTCTTAGGAGGTGGTGAAATCCTCACGACATTCTTGACATAAAAGATGGTAATACTCAGAATAATTGCTGGATAGCACGGGTCTCCAGGTATAACTCAAAACACGAACAAGTTTGTGTTGGAGGGAAGGCAATAATGTTGTCGGTGATAACACAAATCATTGAGGGACGAGGATGGTTACATGTCATCATCCGTTTGGTTGATATTCTGGAAGGAATCAAAATGTTGTTTGATGACCACGACAAATTTAGTCGAGAGGCTCCACGAAGATGTAATCAATCGGCGATGACATCTAGTGAAAGGAATGATGAAGCGAATGGTTATTGGAACCATGGGTATGACACAAACTCGAAATCAAGTTTGCTGTTGAGGGAGAAGTGATATGATGAGGTAAATCGACGTAAGCTTAGCTCATCGTCGAGAATTGTGCTTCGTGAAGAAGGACCAGGTAGCGCAGTTAAAATTTAGCACAATGATGATATAGCCGATTAGGCTAGGAATGACTTAAATGATTATTAACTCGTAAGCAAAAATTACTTAAGAGTTATTGAATCAGAGTGCGGACTCGATTCACTATTCGGTGTTCTCGGTTGACGACAACCCAGAACCTAGGAACAATTGGATCCGACGAGTGATATAGTTTATGAAGAACCCATAAGAAGTTATGATGTCCCATGATATTCCCGAGATACCAGGGTGTAATACTCGACGGTAGGTCAAAGTAAAGGTTGGACAAGTGCAATGATCTGCACAAGACAAGTACTTCAACTTGTCTGAGAAATGGTATTAAGGAGAAAATATGGTCGGAAACATGATTGTAAAGGACCAAACATAGATACAGGACGAACTTATAACAAGGGGATTATTATCATTTATAAGAAGCTTCAAAGAAAAGTTCCACATTGGGTCCATGGGCATGAACGCAAGGGCTCAAGGTCGACTCCCACTTCTTCAATGCATAACCTTTCATTTTACTTCTCGCTTTTGATGAGGTTGTAGTGTAGAAATTCTATCTGGCGGAGCAACAGAAGAGTATGACTCGCAAAAACTTTCGGGTTCATACCGTTTGGGGAAGGCATAGGTTCAACCCATCAGGGCATCTTAGGAGTATATACCACAAATTTCAAGAATAAATAACACAAGCTCGATAGTAGAGCATGCTTGAGAAAGCAGAGGATACAATTTACCAAAGGCATTATGTATCCGAGGAAAGGCTCACAGACTTATTGAATATGAAGGACGTTGTCGGATAAAATCCAACAAAGGATCTGGTGGTCCTCAAGGGATCTGGTGTGAGCATCGGTACTCAACCAGAGGGAGAAACAATGCAAGGAGATCAGACTTTAGAAACAACTGACTAATTCAAGGCTCAAATGCAAAGGAATTATCAATTCCAAGATAAGGGATCAGAAGCAATGCTCTGATCAGGGATGGATAAGTTGAATAGCCTTAGGGGTATGATCGATGGTCAATTGATTGGTCAAGATCCAGCTCATGTTTAAACTGGCGTATGAGCCGGAAGGATGAATTCTAGGATCTGACTGATGATTGCGTGCATTCGCACTCATGTTGAATCAATAGGATCAAAATGACGGTGGCAAAGAATGCCAATAAGATTACTATACTTATGGGATTAACCATAATGCAAGCAAGCAAAGAATTTCAAGAGCAATAAGCTGCTGAGGATTTTCGGAAGATCGAATAGTATTTCGAAGACCATTGTGAAACATATGAACAACTGGGGGGTGAGCGGATACTCGATAAGTGCGAGAATTATCCATAGGGGTATTCAGGTGACAAGGAACAGCAAGGCAGTAAGCTCAAAGGATTATCGAAACAACGACAAGTATTACGGGGTATCTTGTAATAACAAGACCAACTGGGGATGAATGTAAGAATAACAACTGCAAGTAGTTATCCATAAGGGTTGACGGTGGAAGGGGAATTGCAAACACGATGAACACAAGTTCTTGGGTTAACAACGGAGAGTATCTCCAGGGTCTTTACGTACAGCAGACGATCATCAGTAATAAGGGGCTCTCCTGGTGAAAGAGATAACGAGATCCTAATGTTAGGTTTAGCAAAATTCATTTAACCCGAATAGAAGAGAGCTCAGAGTCCCAGAGTAAGGATCGAGGAGTAAAAGATCCTAATACCACCCAGATGGCGACGTGGGCCCGTAAGGCACACAGCCATGTTAGTAAAAGTTTTGTAATGTCTAGACTTGACTTTGGCCAAGGAGTGTGGAAGGGGGATTCCTACAGGCAGTCGGCTCTGATACCAACTTGTGACGCCCCCGATTTGACCGTACACTAATCATGCACGCAAATGTGTATGATCAAGATCAAGGACTCACGGGAAGATATCACAACACAACTCTACAAATAAAATAAGTCATACACGCATCATATTACAAGCCAGGGGCCTCGAGGGCTCGAATACAAGAGCTCAATCATAGACGAGTCAGCGGAAGCAACAATATCTGAGTACAGACATAAGTTAAACAAGTTTGCCTTAAAAAGGCTAGCACAAACTGGGATACAGATCGAAAGAGGCGCAGGCCTCCTGCCTGGGATCCTCCTAACTACTCTTGGTCGTCGTCAGCAGGCAGCACGTAGTAGTAGGCACCTCCAGTGTAGTAGGAGTCGTCGTCGAAGGTGGCGTCTGGCTCCTGGGCTCCAACATCTGGTTGCGACAACCAGGTAGAAGGGATAGGGGGAAAAGAGGGAGAAAGCAACCGTGAGTACTCATCCAAAGTACTCGCAAGCAAGGAGCTACACCGCATATGTATGCATTGGTATCAAATGGAATAAGGCTATCATATGTGGACTGAACTACAGAATGCCGGAATAAGAGGGGGATAGCTAGTCCTGTCGAAGACTACGCTTCTGTCAGCCTCCGTCTTGCAGCATGTAGAAGAGAGTAGACTGAAGTCCTCCAAGTAGCATCGCATAGCATAATCCTAACCGATGATCCTCCCCTCGTCGCCCTGTGAGAGAGCGACCATCGGTTGTATCTGGCACTTTGAAGGGTGTATTTTATTAAGTATCCGGTTCTAGTTGTCATAAGGTCAAGGTACAACTCCAAGTCGTCCTGTTACCGAAGATCACGGCTATTCGAATAGATTAACTTCCCTGCAGGGGTGCACCACATAACCCAACACGCTCGATCCCATTTGGCCGGACACACTTTTCTGGGACATGCCCGGCCGCGGAATATCAACACGTCGCAGCCCCACCTAGGCACAACAGAGAGGCCAGCACGCCGGTCTAAACCTAAGTGCACAGGGGTCTGGGCCCATCGCCCATAGCACACCTGCACGTTGCGTACGCGGCCGGAGAGCAGACCTAGCAACCTCCATTACAAAGGAAGTCACGTTACGCGGCCAACCCGGCGCGTGCCGCTCAGTCGCTGGCGTCATGAAGTGCTTCGGCTGATACCACGATGCCGAGTGCCCATAACTGTCCCCGCGTAGATGGTTAGTGCGTATAGGCCATTAGCCAGACTCAGATCAAATACCAAGATCTCGTTAAACGTGTTAAGTATCCGCGAACATCGACTAGGGCCAGGCCCACCTCTCTCCTAGGTGGTCTCAACCTGCCCTGCCGCTCCGCCTCAAAGTAACCGTCGGGGGCCGTCGGGAACCCAGGCCCACCTCTACCGGGATGGAGCCACCTGCCCCTTCAGCCCCCATCTCCGAACAGTATCACACGTAATGTAACTGTGTAAAGTATATCGTATATGCTCGTGATCACCTCCCGAAGTGATCACGGCCCAGTAGTATAGCATGGCAGACGGACAAGAGTGTAGGGCCACTGATGGAACACTAGCATCCTATACTAAGCAGTAGGATAGCAGGTAATGGTAACAACAGTAGTAGCAAGGACAGGCTATGCATCAGGATAGGAATAATGGAAAGCAGTAACATGCTACACTACTCTAATGCAAGCAGTACAGAGAAAAGAGTAGGCGATATCTGGTGATGAAAGGGGGGCTTGCCTGGTTGCTCTGGCAAGAGAGAGGAGTCGTCAACACCGTAGTCGTACTGGGTAGCAGCGGCGTCGGTCTCGATGTCTAGCGAGAGAAGAGGGGGAAGAAACAATAAATATAATGCAAACAAATGCATGACGATGCATGACATGACAAAGCGTGATGCTAGGTGCGCCCTAACGCGGTACGAGGTGGTACCGGTGAAGGGGGAAACATCCGGGAAAGTATTCCCGGTGTTTCACGTTTTCGGACAGAGGAGCCAGAGGGGGAAAGTTGCGAGTTCGATAGGTTAGGGATGCGTGGCGGACGAACGGGCTGCGTTTCCGGATTCGTCTCGTCGTTCTGAGCAACTTTCATGTACAAAGTTTTTTCATTCGAGCTACGGTTTATTTTATATTAATTATTAAAGATTTAAATCATTTTTAGGACTAACAGAATTAATTAATTTAGGAAATACAATTATGGCGTCAGCATGATGTCAGCGGTCAACTCTGACCGTTGACCAGTCAACTGGTGGGTGGGCCCGTCGGTCATTGACTGTTATCTCATTATCAGAATTAATTAGCCTAATTAGGTTTAGGTTAGCTAAACAGAATTAATTAAGTTAATTAATTATCCTAATTAATTAATTATTATAATTTTCTAATTCCTCTTTTTTTAAAGGGGCATGGGGCCCATATGTCATAGGCTCATAGTAATTAAATAGGGCTAATTAGATTTAACTAAATGATAAGGTTAATCTAATCCAATTTAATTAATTCTCTCATTAATTAATTAACATTTTAATTATTATATTTATTATTTATTTTTCTTTTTTTTTGTTAAAAACGTTCTGGTCGTGGGGCCCTGGCTGTCATTGGGCCAAAGGCCTGTCGGGTTCGGGTGATTGGGTGCGGGCGTCACCCGAGTGAGCGCTAAGCGCTAGCAGGCGAACCCGACGGGCGCGGGCGGGGCATTGCCCGCCATGGCGCTGGGTGAGGCTCTGGCCAAGGCGGGGCTCGCCGGCTGGCCATGACAGCGCGGAGAGGGAGCTCCGGCAGGCAGCGGCTGTAGGGCGAGGCGAGGCGTGGCGCCCGACCAGCACGGCAGCCGCGGGCGGCAGCGGCTGCAACAGCCGCATCTTGCAGGCGTAGGAGGGCGGTGGCGAGCGTAGGAGGGTGGTGGCGAGCGCAGGCGTTCGCGTGGAGGCGCGGGTGCGCAGGTGCGGCGAGCGCGAGCAGCAGCGCCGAGGCGCGTCCACGGTGGAGGGGGGGGGGC
>NC_057797.1:511666157-511736566 GCF_018294505.1 Triticum aestivum | reverse complement strand
GTGGGTGGGGGTGGCGTAGTGGATAAGGAGTGGGTGGGGTGGGTGGCCGACTGGGCCTGGTGGGTTGGCCCAGTTGGGTTACGGCCCGGGGGGGTTTCTCTTTTTTCTTTTCTTTTTTTGTTTTGTCTTTTCCTTTTATTTATTCTTCCTGCTTTATTTTAGTTGCATTCTATTTTAGTAAATATACACTTAGTATCTAAATTAGTATTACAACTTAGCCCATAGTCACAAAAAGTCTAGACCCCAATTAACTTAGTTTGACATTTTATTAAATAAAAAAGGTATTTAAATAATCATTTTTGCTACTGTTTTATTCATCTCATAGTATTTAAACATTTTGTAAATGTGTGGTTTTTCCACCATAATTATCTATGCAATATTTGGTTCACTCAGAACATTTTAGTTTTAATATTTGAAAACTTTTATTGTTTGCCTATTTTTTGAATTTGAAGTTGAACCGGTTTCGAACTAACTCGAGATTAGCAACTATAAACGAGGTGACGTGGCACCATTAGTAGAGGATCACTGTAGCTTAATTACCCGGGCGTCACAAGAGGGCAGTCCCCGAGCTCGTCTCGGGGGGCCCGAAGTCTTGGTACTTTAATACAAAAGGTAGCGTGGTACATCTGCATCAATTGTAAAATTTTCGGAGGAGATTTGCATTCCATGGCCGCTCTATCTCCTTGCCGGAGTTGTCCCTCTTGCGTGCTCGGGGCTTCTGAGCGTCAATCAGGTAGTAGGAGTCGTTGCCCAGTACTTTGCTGATGATGAAAGGGCTTCCCAAGGCGCCGACAGCTTGTGCTGGCCGGCTGTTCGCTGGATCAACCGGAGCACAAGGTCGCCTTCTTGGAAAGATCTTGGCCTGACCTTCCTATTGTGGTATCGGCGCATGCTCTGCTGGTAGATGCTGGACCGGCTGGGTGCCAACAGCCGGCCCTCTTCTAGCAGATCGACGCTGTCTTGTCGTGCTTCTTATGCTTCCTCCTCAGTGTACATGGTGACTCGTGGGGAGTCGAACTCTATGTCCGTTGGGATGACGGCTTCGGCACTATAGACGAGGAAGAAAGACGTGAAGCCGGTTGACTTGTTTGGAGTCGTGCGCAGACTCCAGAGGACAGCTGGTAGCTCATCGAGCCAGCAGCCAGCCGAGCGCTCCAGAGGCTCGATCAGCCGGGGCTTGATGCCGTACATGATGAGGCCGTTTGCTTGCTCCACCTGGCCGTTTGACTGTGGATGGGCGACGGACGCTAGGTCCAGTCGGATGCCCTGTGTTGTGTAGAAACGGGCCAAGGCGCCTTTGGCGAAATTTGTGTCGTTGTCGGTGATGATGCTGTGTGGTATGCCGTACCAAATTGTGATATCAGCGATGAAAGTCACGGCAGTTGGACCGTTTAGCTTCTTGATTGGCTTCGCTTATATCCACTTGGTGAAATTGTCCACTGCGACAAGTAAGTGAGTTAAGCCACCTCGTGCTGTCTTGAATGGTCCCACCATGTCTAGACCCCAAACTGCGAAAGGCCAGGCAATGGGGATGGTCTTGAGTGCAGAAGCTGGCTGGTGCGGCTTGGAGCTGAACTTTTGGCACCCTTTGCATTTTTGGACCAACTCCTTGGCCTCTTCCAAGGCAGTTGGCCAGAAGAAACCGTGTCTAAAGGCTTTGGCAACAAGTGCTCTTGAAGCCGCATGGTGGCCGCACTCGCCTTGATGGATGCCTTTGAGAATCGCTTGGCCTTGCTCTGGCTCTACGCAGCGCTGGTAGACACCAGTGACGCTACGCCTGACCAGCTCTCTGTTGACTATGGTGTAGGCTGCCGACCGGCATTGTATTTGCCGAGCTGAGGTCTCATCAGTCGGCAGCTCTTTGTTCACCAGGAATTTGAGGATGGGCTGGGCCCATGAGGGTGCTGCTATTTCTTCGACTGCCAGAACTGCGACTTGGACGGGGGCGGTTGGGCTGGGAGGCGGCGGGTTGGAGTCAACAGCCACTTGCTGGGTTAATGAAGTCCCTAGGCCGACCGGCGCTGCCCTTGGGCCGAGTTCTGGAGTCTTCGAGTCCGCCACCGCAGTCCCCGGGCCGGGTTCGACTGTGGCGGCTTTGGAGTCATCTGCCAAAATCCCCGCACCGACTGCCAGGGCGCTAGAGTCGGATCCGATGTCTTCGGGAGGATCCGGCACAAAAATGGAGTCTGATTCTGGTGAAGGCTTGACAGACGGCTTGAGGAGGCATTGAAGGGCGACGCCAGATGGTATTGCTTGGCGGGTAGAGCCGATTCGTGCCAAGGCATCTGCTTGGTCGTTGTCATTTCTTGGCACATGGAGGAACTCGCACCCTTCAAAATACCTGCTGAGTTGCTGTACAAGGAAACGGTAACTCGCCATGTTTGCATCTTTTGCGTCCCAGTCGCCAGATGATTGCTGGACCACTAAGTCCGAGTCGCCATAACACAAGATCTGGCGGATGCCAAGCTCTTTGGCAAGCCGGAGCCCGTGAATGAGCGCCTCGTACTCGGTGACGTTGTTGGAGGCGGCAAAATGGATTTCTAGTGCGTATTTGAGCTTGTTGCCTTTAGGAGAGGTGAGGACGACGCTGGCTCCCAAGCCGGTGCGCATCTTGGAGCCGTCGAAATGCATCCGCCAATGGGTGGAGTCGGGCGCTGGAGGTAGGTACTGGGTCTTGGCCCAGTCGACGAGGAAGTCAGCCAGTGCTTGTGACTTAATAGCGGTGCGGGGCTGGTAGTGGATGGTGTAAGGAGCCAGCTCTATGGCCCATTTGGCCACTCAGCCAGAAGCATCTCGGCTACCAATGATCTCGGCAAGCGGGGCCGTGCAGACCATCGTGATTGGATGCTCTTGAAAGTAAGGCTTCAATTTCTTGGCAGCAAAGTGTACGCCATAGCACATCTTCTGGTAGTGGGGGTAGTTCTGCTTGGAGGTTGACAGTACCTCGCTCAGGTAATATAGCGGTCTCTAGATAGGTAGCGCCTTGCCTTCCTCCTTGCGTTCCACTACAATGACCGTGCTAACTACCCGGCTGGTGGCGGCGATGTACATGAGCATAGGTTCCTTGGGGGTCGGAGCCGCCAGGACGGGTGGAGTAGTCAGCATCTTCTTCAACTGGAGAAAAGCTTCGTCTGCCTTATGGTTCCACTTGAAGAAAGTGGTCTTCTTCATGAGTTGGTATAAGGAGAGAGCTTTCTCGCCCAGCCGACTAATGAATCGGCTCATGGACGCCAAGCAGCGGGTGAACTTCTGCACATCCAGCAGTCGGCTGGGTACCTCCATTCTCTCAATGGCCTTGATCTTTACTGGGTTGCATTCTATGCCGCGTTCAGAGACTAGGAAGCCTAGGAGCTGGCCAGCTGGTACTCCGAAGACACACTTCTCGGGGTTGAGCTTGATCTGGAACCGACGCAGGTTCTCAAAAGTGTCCTTGAGGTCTTCCAGCAGTGTTCCATGCTTTTCCGTCTTCACCACCACGTCGTCCACGTAGACATGGGCGTTCCTGCCGAGCTGCTTGAGGAGGCACTTCTGCATGCAACGCTGAAAGGTGGCGCCGGCATTCCTTAAGCCGAACGTCATGGTGAGGTAGCAGAAGGCTCCAAACGACGTGATGAAGGCGGTCTTCAGTCTGTCAGCCGGGTTCAGCTTGATCTGGTGATATCCTGAGTATGCATCCAAAAAACTCAACAGCTCGCATCCGGCTGTGGAGTCTATCACCTGATCGATTCTTGGTAGAGCAAACGGGTCCTTGGGGCAGGCCTTGTTGAGGCTCGTGTAGTCAATACACATTCGCCACTGCTTGTTCTTCTTTACTACCAGGACCAGATTTGCTAGCCATTCTGGAAAGAACACTTCCATAATGAAGCCGGCTGCTAGGAGTCGGGCTATCTCTTCTCCGAAAACTCTTCTCTTCTCTTCTGATAGGCGGCGTAGGGGCTGCCTGACCGGCTTTGCATCAGATCGGACATGTAACTTGTGCTCGGCGAATTCCGTCGGTACACCTGGCATGTCTTTGGGGGACCATGCGAAGATGTCCCGATTCTCACGGAGGAAATCGACGAGCTTGCCTTCCTATTTGCTGTTGAGGTTTGCCCCTATGACGGCGTACCTCTCTGGGTGCTCCGGATCCAAGGGTATCTTCTTTGTCTCTTTGGCCGGCTTGAACGAACCCTCAGCCTCCCACTCTTTTGGGTTGGGCGATACCTCAGGCTGCTTGTCGGCCATCGCCACAACTCGCTCAAGGAGCCGCTTCTCGGCCGCGATTACCAGGGACTCGGCCAGCCGACTGCTCTCAGCCACGCAAGCAGACGACTTCTGGTAGTCGCCGCCACAGTCAGAATTCCCCTGGAACTGGGCATCTTCATCTTGAGGTAGGCGTAGTGGGGGACCGCCATGAACTTGGCCAAGGCGGGTCGGCCAAGTAGCGCATGGTATGGGCTCTCAAGGTCCACCACCTCAAACCAAACAGACTCTCTACGGAAGTGATCTTTGTCCCCAAAGAGGACGTCCATCAGGATCTTGTCGATTGGCGAGCAGGAAAGCCCAGGAACAATGCCGTGGAACACAGTTCGGCTGTTCTGAAGCTGTCTTTGCTTGATTCCTAACTTCTCCATGGTGTCCTTGTACAGGATATTGATGTTGCTGCCTCCGTCTATCAGAACTAGCGAGAAACGCGCGGCTCGTCTGTCTGTAGCAAAGGTGGCGTCCAGGACCAAGGCATAGGAGTCCGGACTCGGCATCACTTCTGGGTGGTCAGCCTTGCTCCAGCTGATGGGCTTCTCGGACCAGTGCATGAACTCTGGCGTCTCTGATGCTACTGCATTCACCTCTTGTCGCTGCAGCCGCCTGCTGTGTCGATCATCAGCCACACTGGTGAACACCATGTAGGCTCCGTTCTCTTCAGGGTATTCGTCTTGTACCGCGCCGACTGGCCTGATAGCCGGCTGCTGGGGCGGCGGCGGAGGCGGCTGCCCAGCAGGCGGGGGAGGCAGGAGGTCGTCTCCCTTGGCGATCCTGGTGAGCCAGTGGCACTTCCGGGTGGTGTGATTCGATGGCTTCGCGCCGCTATGGAACTTGCAAGGTCCATCCAACGTCTGCTCATAGGAGAAGGCCGGCAACCAGTTTGGCTTGCCGCCTTTCTGTCGCTTAGGCGGGGGCTACTCATCTGGCTGCTGGGCTTCAACGGTCGCGACCTGCCGGCTGCTGGAAGCCGGCTGCGGGGCCTTGCGTTTGTGGTCGCCCTGCTGTTGTTGTCGGCTGGCGTCTGCCGCCAGAGTTCTTGGAGCTTGAGGAGCTACTTTGCCAGTTGTGTTGATTTGAATCTCTGCCTTCATGGAGGAGTCGGCCGTGGCATACTTGTCCACTATGATCAGCAGCTCGTCAAGGGTTTCTGGCTCGTCGCTAAGGAGCTTGTGCTTGAGGAGGGTGCCTTCTCTGCACTCGGCTGTGAAGTATTCGATGGCCTGCACCTCGTGCACGCCCTCACAGGAGTTCCGAAGCTCGGCCCAACGCGTGAGGTAATCGCGAGTCGACTCGTCGGGGCCTTGCACGCACAAGGAGAGCTGACGAGGCTTGGGAGGACGCTTGTATGTGCTGGTGAAGTTGCGAACGAATGCTTCGGTGAAGTCGACCCGGCTGTTGATGCTGCGGGGCTTTAGGCTGTTCAGCCATGTCTGGGCCGTGCCCTGGAGCATGAGCGGAACGTACTTTACGGCGACATGCTTGTTGCCGTTTGCTATGCTGACAGCCGTGGAGTAGTCGACTAGCCAGTCTTCCGGCTTCACGGAGCCGGTATACTTGGGCGTGTCTCTTGGGAGCGTGAACCCTCTGGGAAAGGGCTCGTCCCGAATGCGAGGCCCGAAACAAGGTGGACCCAGCTCGTCTTCTTCTTCCAGCGCTAAGGATCGGTGAAGTCGGTCGATCCGGTGGCGGGCGTCATTCTCTCCAACTCCCTCTTGGCGGCCAAGGCGGTCGCCGAGAGTCGGATGGTCAACAGGCGGCGGGGAGACTCGCCTCTCCTTGCGGGGAGGGGGAGGCGGACAGTCGTCCCGCCGTTCCACTGCTCTCGGGCGGCCGTCTCGGTCGCGCTCTATGGTAATGCGAGTCCGACTATGGCTGACAGCCGGCTCCTTGTCTCTTCTTTCTCGGGCGCCGCCAGTCGGCGTCCGAGACGTCGTGCCTTGATCTCGGTGAAGGTCGTTGTTTGGCCGCTGCGGCGCCTCCGTGCGGAAGCCGGCCTCGTTCTGCGCGGCGGCCGCGTCGAGGAGCCGCTGGACTCGCTCCATCATGAGGCGGCATTCTTCACCCTCGAAATTGTCCATCTCATCCGCCGCTGCCTGGGCGGCTCGGATGTTCTCCGCTGGTGTAGCATACACATGGCGGCTTGCCCAAACAGGTTGGCGATGGCTACGCCGCGTTGCTGGACCGCGCCAAGGCGGCTGGTCCCCGCCGGGGCCGGCGAGCCACCGACGGCGCGATCCATCTCCCGCTGGTAGGCTTCTGACAAGCGCCTCATGCTGGCCAGCTTCTTTGCGCCTTCAACGAGCTGAAGGCGGCACACCTCCAACGTCTCTACGTCAGCGTCTTCCGGAATGGGCGCACTTAGGTCTTGCAGCGCCGCACCGAGTGAGTCGTGCGCTCCTCCGTCGGGGAGCTCGTCATGACTGATGACTAGCACCTCAGTGACGGTGCTTCCGTTGCTCTCCGCGCGAGGGAGAGGTTCGTCGTAGACCACCACATTAGTGGGGAACGCGTCGAGCGACGCGGTGTCGGAGTCGACCAACATCGGGTCGGTGGAGCCTACGGACTCCAAGTCTACGGTAGGCTCACCGGAAACGTGGAGTTGATCGAGGAGGCCCGCGAGGAGGTTCTCGGGGCCGCCCGTAAATGCGTTGGACGCAGGTTCGTCGGAGAGGCGGACCTCGCCGACAAGTTCGGCCAAGGAGCTGGCCGCGCAGGCGATCTCAATGCCGCTTAGCGCGTCGGTGAAAACTCCGTCTGGCGTGCCTGGCTGGCTGCGGTCGCCAGGGAGAAAAAGGGTTCCTGTCCAGAACAGGTCTCCGGACGGCGGTGCACCAGGCCCCATGGTGGGCGCCAAATGTCGGGGGTTTGGTGCGACATATGCCAAAGGATGGCTTATCATGGTGGGGGCGAGTAGAACGTTGCCGGTGCCTGGAAACGGGATGAGGCGAAGACATGCACGCCGGCGAATCTTACCCAGCTTCAGGGCTCTCCGAGGAGATAATACCCCTACTACTGCTCTGCGAGGTCTCCGCATGATCACTATGGCAAAGTGTCTACGCGGTTGCTCCTTGAGCTATTTCTTGGAGGTAGGAGAGGGCAAGGCTAGCTCTCTCCCTTCTATATGATCTGGCCTAGAGCTAATGGGTTCCAACCCTTTGCATGGGTGCCCTGGGGGTTTATATAGGCCTAACCCCCAGGGGTACAATGGTAATCCGGCTGGACGCGGGCCCAGCCGTCAGTGCCTCTGGCCTCCGTCTTCTCTGCCGACCGCTGGGGCCCGCCGACTGGCCTGGTATGGAGCCGACAGGCCACGTCCACCGCGGGCGGGTCTTGCCGGCTGCTGATTACTGTAGCCATGCTTCTGATGACGCGGGCTTGATCATGAGGTCGTGGCAACAGCCCCGCCGCCCGGCGGGCGATCACTGTCGCCACTCCCCATCACTTCTTGATTAATGGCGCGTGGGCCCCGGGGGAGGGCTCGGCCGACTTCCCCGGGCTGACTCCCGACGGGTCCGACTGGTGGTTCTCCTGCCGTCTCCTAAGGTCTCACTGACTGGTGGGGCCTGCTGCCTCTAGGCCATACAGACAAGCCGTCGTGGGTGCAGGATTCGGCCCTGCGGTGCTGATGTCAGGGCCGGCATGGCAACAGTGCCACGCCGCACGGAGATCTTCCGGGGTACGGTGTGCTGTGGCCATGCCTGCCCTTGGTAAGGGGCGGGGGTGGGCTTCGCTGTAGCCACGCCCCTGCCCCGTCCCCTTTGATGAGGTCATGGGGTTTGTTGGAGTCGCAGGCCAACTCCCCAAAGCCGGCTTCTCTGGAAGTCGCCAGTCAGGAGTCGGCTTTATCTTGTAGTCGTCCCTGGGACTCGGCCGTGAGCGGGCAGTCGGCCGTCTTGCCGTCGACTCCTCAGAAGGAGGCTCTTCGTCCTGGGGTCTTGAGGGGCGCAGCCTGCCCTGATGTCTTGAAAGGTTCTGGGGCTCGGGTTGGCCTACCCGTGGCCCATTACTCCGACACTTGTCCCCCAGTCCCCACTTTCTTTACTTTTTCAACCAATAGATCGGGTTTATATTGAGTTTGTACTGTGTTTCCCTTTATTTCCCTATTAGACCTAGAGACCAGTTGGATAGCCAGTCTCTGCTACTTTTCGCCCCCATTATTTCCTCTTTCGACCAAGTCCTAGATTCAGGTAACAAATCTTCCCCCACCCCCACCCCACCCCTTTCTTCCTTGTTTGAACCAAGTAGTACTAGATTAGAGTGCATGTACTAGTTTTACCTCTTAACAGTAATAATTTAGGTGGCTTTCGAACAGTCGATCTATCCTACTCCCTCTGTTCCAAAATAGATGACTCAACTTTGTAATAACTTTAGTACAAAGTTAATACAAAGTTGGGTCATCTATTTTGGAATGGAGGGAGTATCTACGAGGGGGCCAGGGAAATAGTAAAAGATACAATGCGGCGACGTCAGGAGCTCGGGAAGTAGAGCAATGCCGGTTTCGAAGGAAGTTATACCTGAGGGTCGCCGGGATGTCGCTAGGTGGGCGGCGGGAGGCCGGATCTGCCCACACTACAGCAGCGAGGAAGAAGGGGTCGGAGGCCCTCCCTAGCCAGCGGTTCTTGGGAGAGAACGGCAAGGCACGCTGATTGGGATGCGCCGGCAGTAGGTAAGAGCCATCGCCGAGGACGACCGCATGAAGGTTGCACCTTCTCACCTTGCCCGGCGGAGAGGATCCGGCTGGATCTGTGACCAGCTTTGAGCAGAGAGAGAGAGAGTGTGGCCACCGCTGTCGTGTTTAGATCTGGAGAGGACGAGACAGTGTGAAGAGAGCAACACTAGCAAGCAAGCGCGGATGCTCCTACCTATATATAGTGGAGTACTACTAGTTTTCTTTTGTCTACCGGAGCCGGCTTGACCTCATCAATGACTATCTTCATGCACGTGCCCCGGAGGTGCAGTTGTCCTCATTTTGATCTGAAGCACTGGATTATAACATGACAAGAAACCATAACCTCACTGCCCAAAGGAGACAACATGAATCCCGACGGACAAACTAGACAAGGATCAAAGCTCAAATTAAAGATAAACTCATAGAAAAGGGGTCCATCGATAGATGCCCTAATTAACATAGCCGGCTTGACATAGATGGCAGCCGAGTAGTCTTCGTGCATGTGGCCCCCATGACTAGTGCCTTGGAGGAACTCAGTTGTCGCTGTTTAACCCTCGCAGTGATCCGAAGCACATGACACCTATTTTTGCGAGATGACAAGAAACCTTTTTTTAGATTTCTCACCAGAACTACAACCCTGTACAAGACATCCTGCACGATATGTAGATGATAGCCAATCCAGGCGTGTCTGCTGGAGTCTGGTCACATGCATGAATGAACTGATCTTCCGTGTCATGCAGGGATCATCCAGGCACCAATGTTGAGGCCTCCACCAACGTCTGTACAACACTTCTCTAGTACTATCACTCGTCTCTCTCTTCTATTAACTCACCCGACTTGCGGGGCCGGGGCATATGCCTATGGTCGGTTCTGAATTGCGGTCCCACATGTGTGTGCAAACGCAATATGACGCGCATTCCATTCAGAGAGCGGCGTGCCAAACCGACCGACCATCTGGGGTGCGACGCGAACGCGACAGGCGTGCTGTATACTATACTCTGTAAATGTGTACCACCATTTTCTTGAGGCTTTGCTCCATGGCGCAATCCATGGATACAAAATTAGTATACTTTAGTATTTAAAAGTCGAGGGCGGGGCTTTTCCCGCACGGTAGGCGGGGCAGTTCTGCCTAGTCGATTCGGCAGAGACGCGAGAAGATGAGGGAGTAAGCTGCTGCAAACGTAGGGCTGTGTGATTTGACAGCGAGTTACTGCTGGACAGGTGGGGCCTAGTGATTTGACTTGCCATTATCATTTTAACTGTGGCGCTACGACCGGCGTGAGTCTCCCTATTCCCGACCACCTCCATATAGGTGCCTCTCCCTATGCTCCACCATGTAGAGGTTGGCTCTTGCTTGAGAGCCCACTCCTCCACTTTTTCCTTGCCTCTTTCCCCCACATATGCATAAATGCCATGTAAAGCGGGCTTATAGCCCACTATCGTACTTGATCCTACAGGTGCTAAGCCTGCCACACAGGCATAAAGTCTGATGTGGCAAGTTAATTAAGAAGAGAGAGACTAGTTTGGTTACCCCAAGAAGAAACGGTGCTAAGCGCATGTACCTAGATGAAGCAAACTTAGCAACAAAAAACTAAGCACCTATGCATTGGGGACTTGAGTTGCTAAGCCATTCAATGCCCATAATACCTCATCTAAGCACCATTTCATTGGAAGAGGTCACTCCTTGGCAAATGCAATAAATACTACGAAGAAAGAGATAGAGAGAAGTAAACAAAAAAAAAAACTCTTATAGCTAACCTTGTTGTATGAGTGACTAAGTGATGACTATGTATGGCATGCTAACATCAGGTAGCCTAACACACCGTGTTAAATCTCCAAGGGTGCGACCGCGCGAGCGAGGCAACGGTCGTGGTAGGCGCGACCATGATACAGGCTACTGGCAGCCCTCAGATCTAAGATCGAACGGTCGCATGCTAAGTTGCTGAAAATTTGTAGAATAACCCTCCAGGATAGGATATTCACCCATAGGTCTAGAATCACACCATGCAACCGTTCGATCTCATATCCAAGGGCTCTTGGAAGCCCGTATCATGGGAGAATGGAAAGCTTCGTATCACCTATAATTTTCCCGACGCTTGACATGACATCGAAAGCCATTTAATTGGGCATCGAGTAGACATGACATCTAATTGGGCCCTCATAGTACTGTGCATGAATCCATCCATCCACCAGGCAAGCCACTACCCTGCCATTCGCATGCGCCCCCCACTCGGCATTTTTACAATCGATAAACCGCTCCTAGTCGTCCCGTCCTTTCACATTATGGTAGTTCCACTAACCCTGATCCTCCTCCCAAATCCATGCATGGCGTCACAAATCTCCATGATCGGCGATGAGTACAAGGTTAGAACCATCACCAGCGATGAGTTCGATGTCATCTACACCCATTCTTCCGCAACGGTGAAAGAATGCCTTGCTCGCTTCAAACGCATGTTCGAAATCTCAAATGATGAGTGGGTCGCTGGGCTAGATGTTGAGTACACCACAGTCCTGGGAAGCGAGAAGAATCTAAAGGAGGCAGAGAAGAAGAAGCCCGCCATGATCCAGGTTTGCATGCATGACTTATGCTTGGTCTACCACATATGCCATGCCGACATTGAGTGCGAGGAATTTAAGAAGTTCCTCAAGGGCGGCCGAGTCAAATTCGTTATTGTAGACTTTAGGAAAGACAAGGAAATCCTGGGTAGGATCATCCTCGTTGTAGGCAACCCCTTCGACCTCCAGAAGGAAGGGCTGGTGCCCTCCTGTGATCAGCCTTCAATGCCTGACCCTGGCAGGAGCCATGGTTCATCCTTCGTACGGTAAACTGAGGAAACCTCCGCACACGTTTCATCGTGCATGGAAGTGGAATGTACTAGATATAGACCACATCCACTATGCTGCAATGGATGGCTACATTTGTTTCAATATTTACATGGGTTGGATGAAGAGCAAGAGCCAAGTGTGTGGTTCAAGTAGAGAACTATCGCCCAAGAGGAAGAGGGACAAGGACGAAGTCGAGGACGTGGACGAGGACTTCGAGTAAGGTGGCAGTGTCGTTGCTCATGATGGTTCTAATGCAGTGTCTACCGGATTAGTTGCTTAGTTTAATTTCTGGTGTGCTTAGTTTAATTTGATGGGTGTGTTGTGCTGAGCCCCTAGCAGAACTATGTTATGTTTCTTCTCGTTACTTTAACTCTTCAGTACGTACATACTAGTATTTCTTACAGTTCATCTTTTAGTTGGTCTAGTACTATGACTAACACTCGTATCTTCACATTATATACATACAATATATATGGCCAACATCATATAGCCAGCAGTTTAGTTGTCAAAGAATTTCAGGGGGCTTAGTTTTGTCAAAGAATTTCAGGGTGCTTACTTTTATTTGACGAGTGTGTTGTGCTGGACACCATTATTGTGACTCAAATCTATTTTTCCCTGCTATAATGACATAAATACCAATGGACCAACATGCCAGCTCTCCCTCTACCTCACTACAGTAAGATAAAGTGTGGGGCCTACTTGATCCCAATAGCGTTCTTATTTTCCTGTAAAATTGTTCGCTTGGTTACTCGTGATAAGCGGCGCCACACTTATCATTGCGAGAATCGGCTTATTTTTGTCATGTAACATGGTCAACGGGTTTGACGTGAAAATCACAATATCTAATGGTATTTTTGAGCAAACATCTAACTTAAAGATGGCATTTTTGAGATATCTAATTGCATTTTTGAGCAGGCATCTCATGGATCGATGGCATTTTTGAGTAGTTGTAACTTCTAATGGCAAAACTAAGTAGTGATACACAAACTAGCAGAATAAATAATAAGAACCCAATAATTAAATAGGTATGCTAATTTCTTTAATATAATTTAGCACCCCATTTAAGCACGTACTAGCTTTTTTAATAGTACTATATGCATAATTTGGCGACGAGCGCTCTCTATATGTACCACCTTTTTTATTTAATTTCATCTTGTTAATTTTGCTCCATGGCGCAATCCATCGACCCTACTACTGTACAAAAGTATACATTTTTAAAAGGCTAGAGGGCGGGGCAGTCTAGCTAGGTCGGTTTCAAGATAGGCGAGGGCCTTTGTGATTTGATGGTTCATTACTGTTGGAAGGCGGGGCCTTCTGATTTGACTGCTCGTATAAATGTGCCGACGACCTGAGGAGGAGCAAAGAACCGTGCGGTATACTCAAGTTTTCCACTGGAGTACGACGAAGGAGGACGAAACACGGCAGCAAAGTGCCATATCTCTACTCTCTACTCTTATTATATATTACTAGCAAGAGGCATTATTCCATTGGCGATAAAGAATGATCTAATTTGGTAGTCATCTCATTTTTAGAATTGTTCTATTCATGCCTCGCAGAGAACGTGACACGTGCGACGAAACACCCGAAGCAAAAGAAGAAACACAGGAGCAAAAAGAAGAAGGAAGATTATCACCCCCCAAAAAAGGAAGACACACACACAAGTCTGGGCCACTGCTCTCACTACATGAAGGGTTGCTGGCTGCAGAGTCGTAACTGCTTCTTCATCACCTCCATGACCTCCATCTCCTTGTGCGTCTCCTCCGCCATCTTCTTCATTGTGTCCATGACGCGGGATTTCTCAATGCGAGCCTTCATCATCTGTTCCACAGCCACATTACGTACCTTGACAGCAGCCAGGTGCTCGATGCGGAGCTTCGCCAACTCCTCCTTCTATTCCATGATGAGGGCCTACATCATCTTTATCGAGGAACTACTATTCTCATGCAGCTTCTTCCAGCCGGCATTCTCCTCCTTCAGCAGGTCGAGCTCGTGGCAGAGCTTCGCCTTGTCCTCCTGAAGTTCCAGGATTTCGCCGGTCGCCTTCTTCTCCGAGGCAATGCTCTTCTTCAGCAGCATCACCAAGCCGGCGGTCAACTGCCCCTGCTCATTGAGCTCAGCGGGCATGTCGTCGAGGCTCTCCTTCAGCAGCTCCACCAAGTCGTGGACGAACTCCTTATGCTTATTGAGGCGCTTATTGAGCTGACCGGGCATGCCATGGAGGGATAATGACTCCAGCGCCGCCATCTCGGCATGTTCCCCTCCGTGGCTAGGGCGCTCCTGGGAGCCATCGCCTGCCCGTGAGAGATCTTTCTAGGTCTCTGCGTGGTGGCGAGCCCTCTCTTTTTTTCCACAGCCTTGGTTGCCACTCCCTTGTTACGAGTAGTTCTCGACCTAGAGCTCTGCACACCGGCCATGACAAGGATGGGCGAAGAAGGAGGACTTATGAGGAACAAGGTAGAGTAATTTTCGGTTAGGTAGTGCCCCTTTTTATAACCTAAGTACTAGCACTAGTACTAAAACCTGGATAGTGGGAACACGTTCAGGCTTGGTACGTACTGATAGGTGTGAGCAGGCTTGCACTTAATTGTAGCACTAGTACTTTGGAATGTGATGGGAACAAGGTAAAGATTAATTGATGGTTTTGGTTTCGAGGGCCGAAACGGCTCCCGATGAGTTTAGTGGAACATAAATTTCAAGTACTCCCGATGAGTTTAGTAGAACATAAATTGTTTAACATAAAAAATATATCATTAAAAAATAGAATATTTGAAGTTTGTAATGATATATTTTTTGTAACGTATGCCTCTTATTAAGTTGGTCAAATTAACGACCTAGGTACACGTGCAAGACTTGTAAACTAAGATAGAGGGAGTACTACACTGCTCAAATGCGGACGCACAAGTCAGTGATGTAAGTGGTCGTACATGTCAGACCAAGCCGATGCGTGTCCCTTCGGTGAGACGCGGGTCCGACCGACCGTCTGTTGGTGCGACCGACCGTAAAGTACTTACGCGATGGAGACTTCTAGTTGTGGCTTCGGTTGATTGTCATGACCAAACATTCTAAAACTAGTGATAAATCAATTACCATCTTTTTCCAAACGACCAAGTATTTTTTACAGGAAAACAATACATATAGAAGGAGTGATTGTCAAGGTTGCAAACCGACATAGTGTTGCAAGTTCACTACATCAGCAACCGACTAGGTCACTGCATCACTGGCGGGGAAGGAGGGCAGATCACCTACGATGCATGCCCAGTGGCGCCGCCGCAACTGGTCCCGAGATTTGGCTTCTCCTACCTTCCATTTGAACAGTTGCACCGGCTGCTCATGCCATTGTGCAGGCATGCACGTTCTTTCCTCCGCAGTCGACTCCATGAATATGATCTCTGCCATTAGCCCTAGCTCGAAATCAATGCGATGCTGCCATATGCTGACATCCCTCAGCATCTCTCCCCTGAGATCGACTTGCGCCTCCGCCTTGTGCTGCGCCAGGCGCAACTCCTTGGAACTTCTCTCTAATCGATGCGACGCTTCCTCGATCCGATTTGTCCTTGTTGCCCACCACCTGAAATGCAGCCCTGGCATGTACTCCGACGCCACTGATCTATGATTCTAGAGCAATGGATCCCCTCTAAAATACATGTGGGTTTCACTCAAAGGTGGCAGTGCTGCGGGCCGCAGCGAGAGGGCAGCCCGCGGGATCCTGGGATCTAAGGAATTATCCATGGCGGGATCCGGTGGGCGAGGCGGGGAGGCGAGCCTAGGCGTTGGGAGAGCCCTACGAGGCTAAGATAAAGATAGTACTACTCCACTTCGTCTATATTTAAATACAAAGGCCACCAACAGTAGCCCTGGCAAAAATTGATAATGCTGCCTGCGTCCTGGTTTATTGGCCCCCTTTTTTTGTGCCACTTTTTATGACATGCATAAATATTATGTTACTTAGAGATATTGTCAAAAATTGGCACAAAATACGAAGGAGACCAATGGAAGTACTAGCACCCCATGATTTAACTACTCGCATACGTGTAGTGGAGTAGTAATGTCTTTCTTCTGCCCTCACATCCACTCAATTTGCATGCGCTGTATTAATTGACCATCAATGAAATGAAGGACTTTACACGCATCAAATTATCACATGGGGTGGATCTTCGTACAAAAATGTGTCGCCCCGTGTACCCGCTTGTGCGTGCGAGGGAATGAGTGCATGCGTGGCGTGCGTGCACATCTTCGCTTGATGCATGTACCGCTGGTGTGGCTTAGAGAGGACGAGTACATTCTTCTGGAAGCAGCAGCACGTCACTGTGATCAATCCACACAAGGAGGTTGCGACAATGCCTCCACACGTGCCACATAGCTTCATGAACTGTAAGAGAGACACTGTGTAGCGTGCCATTGGAATTCTAATTTACGTGTTTGCACGTACTCGAAGTACTAGTAAGGTACACGTGCATTGCACACATCAGGTTTGGCAACCAAATTATGAATAAATACCACACTATAACATGTAAGCTCTGAGTCATATATGCCTGATGTAGACCTTCGTTTAATTCTTATAGTTCATATCATTCAAAATAAATTAGTTTTTATAAAAAAGCTAGGGCCTCTGTGATTCATAGGATTTCCAACACACGGGAACAGGAAAAACATGGGATTAGAATGGAATGTCGTCTTGAATCCTACAGGATTGTACGAGTGTTTGATTGTGCATAGAAAAAACGCAGGATTCTTTCAAAGTGGTTTGAGTGGATGGGATGTTTCCTATGAAATCTAGTGCAAATGAATCCTATGGAAAAAATTCTATGGTTTACAATCCTACAAATCAAACAACCAAGATAGGAAAAAATCCTAAGGATTAGAATCCTCCAAAATTCCTTTGAGAATCCTTTGAATCAAAGAAGCCCTTAATCTATTTTATGATTCATGGAATTGTGCATTCTAAAGCATAAAGTAAAGACAAATAATGGCAATTCAACTAGAAAAAAAGTTTGGGCAGTTATGATACGGAACATTCTAGAACAAAGGAGAAGCACTTGTGTTTTGAGGTTTGTGCATTATGCTTAAGTTCAACCATGGAGTCTGCTAGATTGTACATGTGGCAAAATCCGGTGGGGGGCTAGAAGATGGTGCGAGGGGCCAAGTGGAGGGAGACTATGAAGGAGTGCACAAGTGTGAGATCGATATTTGAAGAGAGGGGGCGAGAACATGCGCTATTGCGCGCAGTGGCGGAGCCATGAAAAATAAATGAGCTAGGGGGCCAAGCATTGCTAATCCTTTACGAGGAGGGCCAATTCATCAACTTAAACCATTTTACCAGCAATTGTCTAATGATCACATTCATATTAGCCTCGATATATAATGATGTTAGGGGGTGCAGGGCCCTTGCTGCCCCCTGTCTTCGCCACTGTGCGCGCATCTGAGAGATGAAGCGGAGGCATGGATGATGAGAGGGGGACGTTGGATATATAATTAATGTGGCTGTATTAGCTATATAATCCTATATATAGAGGTATAGATTGATCGATGTGGATGTGGGAAAGAGGGTGATACCTCACTAGATATATAGATTGATCGGTTTGTGTGGAAAACTGTGAAAGACCTAGCTATATATACACACACATAGAGGAACATTGATCATTGTGCATGCACGTGAGAGATAAAGAATGCCCGATATGATGGGGAGGGGGAGGTGTGTGTGTGTGTGCATGCATGGGAGACCGACCTGAAGAAAAAGATTGCATGTGTGCGATGGATAATGCCGACTGGTATTGTGTGTGCATGCATGCACGAGAGAAAGTTAATGGTACAATTATAAAGAGAAGATGACTGTGTGGGTGTAAAAGACTAGGTGACGTCATAATCAGTGTAAAGTAGAATTCAAATATTTGAATAAGAGATCATGATGTTTGAAACCCATGCATGCATGAATATAACTGAGATATGCATGGTGTGGTTTGGAAACAAGCATGTTGTACTGTATACACATTGAACAAGGTCAGACTTATTTGTATTTGAGATATCGATGGCAGACATCGTTTGGCCACATTGCATCCGTGCATGGACACACTATTCTAATTGGAGATGGTGGGTGGCTTTCGCATCACATATCTATATCTATACCCCTATATATATTATATTTTTTATATAGTGTGCGGATAACTTTAACTTTGAAAGATGGTCGTTGGATGAGGCCAAACCGATGGTGCAGAGATGACAAATTTGAGCACAACTGGCCATTGGATATCATCTAGATTCCACCAGATTTTGCCACATGTACATTCTACAAGACTCCATGGTTGAACTTAAGCATAACGCACAAACCTCAAAACACAAGCACTTCTTCTTTGTTGTAGAATCTTCCGTATCAGAATTGCCCAAATGTTTTTCTACATGATTTGCCATTATTTGTTTTTACTTTATGCCTTACAACGCACAATTCCATGAATCTTAAAATATATTAGCTTTCTTATAAAAACTAGATGATTTTGAATGAAATGAACTATAAGAATTAAATGAACATCTACATCATGCATATATGACTCAGAGCTTCTGCTCCTCCGATAGCCAAGTCAGCCAGATCATCCTCACCGACCAACCCAATCACGCTGAGATCGACATGGCTTTGCCAAAGGGGTTGTACACTTGTTTCATCTCTTTTTTACTCTACATTTTATATATATTGTCCACTAATCACACACAGTAACGTGAAATACGATTAGTTTCTCCTACTATATGACAAGCAATGAGGTACCAGGCAACTTAGCTATCCGTGATGGACTCTCTTGAACGCCATCATTATTAACTCTGCGCGTTTGAGCTGTGCATTTGTCGATGGGCCTGGGAGTTGAGCTAGTAGGGCAGTGGCCTGGGTCCAAAGTAATAGAAGTAGCACAAAAACATTTTTTGAGTGTAGGCTTTTCCTTGCTCAAGCCTGCCTACTAGAATCGCTAGTGCTTGAAAGGAAAAGTGAAGGAAAAACATAGGAATTGGAAAGTTTCCTATGGTACTACTATTCATGAATTTGGTTCAAAGGAATGGAGCAAAGGAAAACTGTAGGATTTGTTCCTTTAGTGTCTCCTTGAAATAAAAACCGTAGGAATTTTAATTTCCACTTGTCCTCCTTTTCAAATTCCTATTCATGAAGCACAAGACTAAGAGATAGTAGCATAATAGCATTATAACCATACATTTTCTTGTGGTTTGACTTAATCTCACCTTGCTTCTTTGCATCCTGTTATCTTCCAATTCTTATGAATCAAACACCCAGATTGGCATAAATCCTATGTTTTTAAATTCTCCGTTTTGCACGTGCATTTCTATCCTATTCCTGTCTATTTCCTATCCCAGCATTGTAGAATCCTCAAATTCAAACAAGCCCATGTACAATTACTTCTGTTACAGATATGTGTCAAAGAAAACCTTGTGTGGTTTTTCCTGCTCCTGTTGCGCTGTGTTCCACCCTAGCTAAGCTGCTCCAATGACGGAAGGGTTCACCAGAACATGGATTTGCTCTCTAGACCGTCTTTCGCCGCCTCAGATCTTCCCTGCTGCCGGCAACCAGGACAACTGCATTACCATCATCAACTGAGTAGATGACCTTGATGACTACACAGATGTCACATCCCTAGTTCTGGTATGACCTAGACTAGCTAGTCATGTGTGCATCATGTTTAAATTTCAATGAATTTGAAATGGGGACAAGTGAAAGCCTCATAAATCATTTTAATAAAGGGGCAAGAACCCTAAAATTGCAATCAATGAATCCAAAATGCCCTAGAAATAGTTCTGACAATTTTGGCAAGAGTTATAAATCAAACCAAAATTTTGGAACATTTCTAAGGAATTATTTCTGCTCTGATTTTAAATCAATATTCTATTTGAATTCGGAGTTATATTCATAATATATAATGAATATATTTTCAAATGCCCTGTGATATTCTATGTATATGTGGAGTAGACCTTTAAGTGACATAAATTATCCAGGGAAGTTTTGGCACTGTTTTCAAATTTGTTTGAATTTGAATTCAGTGGCAATTAAATAAAACAGAGCAGAAGAAAATTAAAAAAAGAGCAGACGGCTTACCTGACCGCCTACCTGGCGCAGCCCACCTAGCAGCCCGTCTGGCCCGCCCAGCCCACCAAGGGTAGGGAGGTCTTCTTCCTCCCGCCAGTCGGATGCACAACACGTGCCCGATGCACGCGCGGCCACCGCGCGCCACCTCCACCCTGCCTGGCTGTCCTCTCATCGCCTTGGACCTTCCCCCGCGTTGCCACGCACCTCCTTCGACCCCTGCGTCTCTCCCCTCTCTCTGGACCCCGTCCCCCTTCTCTGCTCGCTTCCGAATGGAGCCCGTCATCGCCATTCGCCATAGCCGCAGCCACCGCCTCCCTCTCGCATCCCTGACATGCCCCAGGGATCTGCCTCGTCGCCTTTGTCCTCCTCGTCGAGCCACACATCATCGGGAGCTTTGCTTCGCCATCAATGCCGTCGTCTTCAACCTCTCAGCCGCCGAGATCGCCGGCGCCCGTTCGTCGTCTCCGACTCGTCCCTGAGCCCGCTGACCATCCCGTCGTCTCCGCTGTGAGATTCTGCGTCTGTTCCCCCTCTTCTCGAGCTCGTTTACGCCCCACATCCGTCGCCCCCTTGTCGATCGAACCGCGCCGCCGCCCGAGCTTGTCGGTGGCAATGCCCCGGTGACCATTTGGTCCCAGACGCGTGTCCACCGAGCTTGCTGCCCTGCGCTGAGCCTCGCTAGCGCCTCCCCTTGCCTGCTTGCACCCTGCAACGCTAACCTCACGCGCACCCGAGCTCCGGCCACCGCGGCCGAGCTCCTCGCCATCGTTTCTGGCCTCCCCGCACCCAACTGTCTGCACCACTGGATGCGACACACTTCCAGCTCGCCGTAGGACCAAGCCGCATGCTCAACCGACAACCGTAGCGTGATTCCGGCGCGCCTCCACCGCATTCGATGGTTGTCGTCGGCCAAACTCTGGCATGCCGACGTGGATGTCATTAGTGCTAACCGCCGCCAGCTAAGCAACCCCTGATAGGCACTGACAGTGGGCCCAACCACTGGTCAAACCACGTCAGTGCTGGGTTTGACCGGGATTAGTCCTATGTCGCTGACGTGTGGACTCCACACGTCAGGTTTGACCCTGATCAGCGTTGTTGACTTGCTGACGCATGCATGACGCAATGCTGATGCAATAAGTCATTTCTGGATTAAATCTAACTCGGGAATTTCAAAAAAAGTCCTAAACTTCTAAAAATCATAGAAAATTATCTATAACTCCAAATAAGATAAGTTATATATGAAAAATGATCAGAAAAATCCAATCTATCCATCTGTAGCATTTCCATTCATGTTTAAACAAATTAACCTTGCTGTTTAGATCAAAACATGATAATGCACTTTATAAGTTCTTAGTTTGAATTTGAATTTGAACCTTTGGTTCAAATCAACTCAGACCCTTCTGTTCTTAGCTGCATTAGCTCAAATCACAACATATCGACATCTCATGATCATGCAGCATATTGTGCATTGCATTGATTGTGTCCTTTCTATGTTTGCCGGTGGTTGTTCCCCCTTGGTAGACGTATGTTCCGACGATGAGTTCGATGACACCGATGAAGAGTTATACTATCTTCAGAAGTGCCAGGCAAGCAAAAACCCCTTGTTCATTCCGATACAATCCCACTCTCTCGCTCCTGCTCTCTTTTACTGCATTAGGACAACAACGATTCAACTGTTACATGCTGCGGTAGTTGAACCCCTTTTCCTCTGCATGACCTGTCATTGCCACAGTAAATAGATGAAACCCACTAGCATGAGTAGGAGTTGTTTGAGCCCTCATGTGCCTACTCATTCATGCTTGTTTGTCATGCCTGCTACTGCTTAGAGTTGAGTCAGGTCTGATTCATCGGGTATGAATTGGAATAGTGATGAACATGCCCTACTGTGTGTGCGCTAAATGTGTGAAGATGATTTGGTAAAGGTAGCGGTGAGAGGCCATGTAGGAGTACATGGTGGGTTGTCTCATTGAAACCGTTCTCAGGAACTGAGTTCTGTGTTTGTGATCCATGAACAACTACTACCACTCATTGGGATCCTTAATTGACCCTCTCGACTTATTAACTGCCCTAGTCTTCTGTCCAGGAGTTACAACTAGTTTCTGGTGTTTATAGGATATGTGTTGGCGGCCGTGCATAGTGCTGACCCTAGGGGTGGGCTATGATGCGGTAGATACACCGTGGCACAGTGTACCGGGCGCCCGTTTGGTGTCTCGGGAACCCTGCACACATCGTTTGGGGCTGTGAGCGAAACTCCGGCCAGATCTCCTCCCGGATGGAACCCGAATAGGCGATAAACCTGGACTAGAGACTTGTGTGGTTAGTCAGGTCGTGGACGACTCCCTCGCCAGGCTTCCGCTTGAAGGTTGCCGAGATACACGACGTGTACATGGTGGTAAGTGGCGAGAGCGTGTGTGAAGGAGTACACCCCTACAGGGTTATAAATGATCTACTCGAATAGCCGTGTCCGCAGTAAAGGACTTCTGGGTTGCCTATAATAGTTCATAGACAAGTGAAAGTGGATACTCTAAAACTCGCAAGATAAGCGTGAGTGCTATGGATGGCCTTCTCGTAGGGAGACGAGAGCGGATCCATAGTGGTGTATTGATATGGTGAATATGTGGACTCGTGTGCGCCACCTCAAAAGAGTTACTTGCAGTCGTAGTTTAAGATAGCCACCGAGTCAAAGCTGGCTTGCTGCAGTTAAACTCCACCACCCCCTTGTTGATATCGATGCATATGTAGTTAGTTCTGATGTAAGTCTTGCTGGGTACAGTTGTACTCACATTTGCTTAATATATGTTTTGCAGAGAGACGTCAGTCTCGCTAGTAGTTCCGTGTGGACTTCGACATTTAGCTTGATACCTCAGCTACGATCTTGTGCCCTCGGCAGGATCTGGTAGATAGTCAGGCTTCTCAGCCTTCTTCATTTGTAGATGTCTGTACTCAGACAAGTTAAGCTTCCGCATGTGCTTGTTGCTTGTATGCTCTGTTTGTTGGGTCATGAGACCCATGTTTGTAATACTTGGCTCCTCGGAGCCTAATGAATAAATACTCTGAGTCGTAGAGTCTTGTTGTGATGCCATGTTGTATTTGGACATATCGAGCATATTGTGTGTATGATTGAAATGCTTGGTATGTGGGGGGTCCGACAACCTAGTTATTTATCCTTGGTAGCCTCTCTTATGGGGAAATGTAGTCTGGTGCTTCCACTGAGCCTTGGTAGTCTGCTACAACCCGGTTTACCAGAGTCCTACTAGCCGAGTACTACTGCTTCGGAAAACTTAGACTGGACGGCATGTGATTCACTTCATTCCTGTGTCTGTCCCTTCGGGGAAATGTCACGCGGTGACTTCCACAACCTGCTAGCCTGCTACAGCCCGGTTTCCCGGAGTCCTATTAGCGCAGTTGCTATAGCCCGGATTCACACGGTGATGACCGACATGTTCGATGTTGTTTCATGTATGCTTGTCCCCGTAAGTTAGTGCCACTTTGGGTTCATGACTAGTCATGTCGGCCCAGGTTCTTTGTCATATGGATGCTAGCAACACTATCATATACGTGAGCCAAAAGGCGCAAACGGTCCCGGGCCAGGTAAGGTGGCACCCGTGGGAATACCGTGCGTGAGGCCGCAAAGTGATATTAAGTGTTACATGCTAGATCGGTGTGACTTTGGATTCAGGGTCCTGACAGCTTTGGTATAAGAGCCTGACGGCCTGTAGGATTACCAAGCCAAACTGGTCGAAGTTGTGTCTAGAAATGCTTCAGTTATGTAAGGGAATTGATTGTGGAAGGGAACGTAACACTCTTTTTACTCCTTTACCTTATGCCCTTCTGATCTGAGTCAACCTCTTCTTTTCTGCGGGGATTAAGAACTAGGCTTCTCGTCTTTCTATCAGGATCACATGTTACTAATACGTAGACTCGTAGGATTGATGGATTCAAGCCCGAGTTCGGTTCCTACTACTTCTGTGTGTTGACAGTTCATCTCAGAACTTTGATATTATGATGTTGTTGAGTGGTTATGCCACCATTTTCTAGGATGTCTCAATTCTTTTTGAGCATTTACAGCCGTTATGCTGTCCGAGTCATCCTAGGTTACTAAATAGTCTGATGCATTTGCAAATCCTTTCTTTCTGCTCCAGATGTCCTTTTTGGTCAGAATTAGCACACTAATCAGTGCGTTGAGGTACTCTATTGCCTCGGTATATATGTTGGGGCTATTATTATGACCCTATGTGTTTTAGGGAGTCACCTAGTAATCTAGCCATGTTTTGTGTTCCGGTGTGATGATTCTGGCCACCATTCTCGAAAGCATCCCGTGATGCCATTTAGTAGTAGGTATTCTATTCCTGGGTTCTTGAACCCGAGATTCACCCTACTTACCTCCTGTTGATAGTGTTTGCTCATTCCTTTAGGATATTAGTAACCTTGCGACAGTCCTCGAGGTCCGTGGTATTTCTTTCTTCCAAATACCATGAACCATTAAGGCAGAAGTTCTTTGAACCAAAATCACAATCAGAGTACTCTTGAGGAGTTCTCCATTCATAATTGTGATTCTGCCAGTTCTACCTTTCTGCATGGGTTATCTGGAAGAAACCTATTGAACTTGGTTCGACATATTAATCTGTGCATCCACAACTCAGAAAGATATATGTCCTCTTGAGTTGTCCCTTTTCATTTGTATTCTGACCATCACCTATCAATTGATAGCCAGGAGTAATTGTGCATCCGTGTTATCGATGCTTATTATTCTTGTGGTCCGTTAAGCCATTCTATTTCAGAATGACTAGGAGAAACAAACTCTAGTACCTCATCCATATCCAGGATTGGGTCAAAGTAGTTGTGTTCTGCAGATCAAATTCCAATCCAGCTTTTGCTCTGTTCTACCCTGGAGTATTACCCCCTTTATGTCAGGATTGTCATCAGAATTGCACCATCTCTCATGAATTCTTGACGCATTGATACTTCTCTCCATCATTATTCATTCCTCGGTCTCGTGTTGTTGTAACCGAAATGCCGACAAGTGAATTGTGATGTATGAAATCAATACTCCGAGCAACTCGTTGCTTTTAGTAAATGGACAATATTCTCATTCTTAGAGTGTTGATTATTAAATCATCATCCTAAGATTGATTGTGCTACCTAGTCCTTATTTCTGGTGCACTCTTTGATCCATGAGTTGGGATTGTGTCAATCCCTCACTCTTTCGATCATACCATCTTGCCCTGAAAAGCAAGATTGTTCTCGAGCTTAGAGTCATATCGGTGGTTCGTGATTTTCCGGATATCTTCACGGAAGTATCACCAGGTCATCCCCTGACCAATATGGTGAGTTCGTGATCAAGTTGGTTTACCAATAAACCACTCTTTCTCCAAGAATCCGTGTTGGATACCCCTGAGGTAGTTGGTTAAGCTAAACAACAACTTGAAGAGTTGGAAGATAAAAGCTAGCCCAACTTAGTTCATTCCAAAGGGATATCCTTGTGTTTGTGTGTTAGTTGAAGAAAGATGATATCTTCATCGATTGTTCCTCGTGATCGGTTGTTGGATCTATTGTCTTGTCAAAACTTTGATTTGAGTGTGGGCTATCCTGAATTCAAATCAGTACCAACGATATTCGTAATGTTGTCTTACTCGTGGTTGACTCCTCGAGCATACACCATTACATCCTTTGGTCTGACCAACACTATCACATTGTTCACATAATGGTGGAAGTCCAGTGATATGGAAATTCCGATGAGTTGCTGTTGAGCCCATCAGCAGCATTTTGTCTCCTCCATGATTTGTGTTGAACATCCAGCTAGTGTTGGAAACTTGTGTAAGCATTTTCTTCATGCCCCATTCATGAAGTATATGTTTGGATGAAAGAAGTGAATTCCTTTGATTCACGTGCATTTGATGTAAGTTGCCGCCGTGAATTCGAGAAAGTTTGTTTTGCTTCCTCTGGAATCATCCCAAGACAGTCACGCATGTGCGAAGTATTCTATGGTCTGATAGACTGATCATCTTCATTCCATATGTATCCCCTAGCACACCAAGCCACTGATCGATTTGTTCAAGGAAAGGAAGTTCCTTCTTAAGAGTATGCCTTATGCAAGGACCTCAATATCCTCGATTATGGTTCCCCACCTGAACTCGGTAGTGTTTTATTATAAGACTGCCACATGGTCACGCTTGTCTAGGACAGTGTGTTCACAGGTGTGTAGCAAAACCTGCTCATATTTTGGAGCTTGCTATCGTAGTTCATCTCCCGAGAGTCTCGCAATATTATCTCGTCGACTTGTGTTGAAACTCTTCTTTTCAGACATGTGAGTCTGAAGTATCCTGTTTCTAACCAGATTTGAATCTCAGGCATATATGATGGTTGGAACATTCCCGACATTTGCATTTTGTTCCCAGCTTGCACTGC
Source organism: Triticum aestivum (assembly GCF_018294505.1). Classification (NCBI taxonomy): domain Eukaryota; kingdom Viridiplantae; phylum Streptophyta; class Magnoliopsida; order Poales; family Poaceae; genus Triticum; species Triticum aestivum. The sequence continues at coordinate 511,710,344 of NC_057797.1, read as the reverse complement.
CTTGTGTCAATCTCCCATGGACTGCCCTTCTCAGCAATTGTTGTTCAGGATCATCTTGAGAAGTGGTCCTACCATGGGTCCCATCCATTTCAGATGATAAGCCAAAATCATCCATTGTGTTGTCTTCAACAAGGTAGTCCACATCATCCATTCTAGTCCGACCATGTCATTCTTTCGAACTCCTTCAAAAGATCGATTGTGATTGCCTTAGGCTCCTATAAAGAGTTTCAATGATCTTTGTATCAAAAGTAATTATTTTTGACACTTAAGGGAATATCTCTACGAGTCACCTTCCCTAAGATGCCCCGTTATGGAATCATGGCAATTCAAATCCTCGCTACGTTGACAACCGTTCGCCACCCTCTTAGGTGTGGAATTATTGTCTACCAATTTGAACCCTTGTCATCCGCTTCTTTCCATCACCCTTGATGTGTGTTTCGTGTCTCAGCTCAAGAGATGTTTTTTATATCTCACTCCATGAGTTGATCTTGAGTTGCTCGATCTTCAAGAAGATCGATTCCTGTAGAGTTTCTTTATGTCGTCATCATGTTGGATGAAGATCTCGAAAGCAAAGATGTCAAGATCAATATGATGCAATGAATCAATATCTTCAACGAGGACAGTTGGATCGTGAAGACTGTGTTAGTTTGTGTTTTCCCTTCATTACCCTACGCTTGAATCTCGGGACGAGATTCTTGTTTAGTAGGGGTGAGTTGTCACATCCCTAGTTCTGGTATGACCTAGACTAGCTAGTCATGTGTGCATCATGTTTAAATTTCAATGAATTTGAAATGGGGACAAGTGAAAGCCTCATAAATCATTTTAATAAAGGGGCAAGCACCCTAAAATTGCAATCAATGAATCCAAAATGCCCTAGAAATAGTTCTGACAATTTTGGCAAGAGTTATAAATCAAACCAAAATTTTGGAACATTTATAAGGAATTATTTGGGCTCTAATTTTAAATCAATATTCTATTTGAATTTGGAGTTATATTCATAATATATAATGAATATATTTTCAAATACCCTGTGATATTATATGTATATGTGGAGTAGACCTTTAAGTGACATAAATTATCCAGGGAAGTTTTGGCACTGTTTTCAAATTTGTTTGAATTTGAATTCAGTGGCAATTAAATAAAACAAAGCAGAAGAAAATTAAAAAAAGAGCAGACGGCTTACCTGGCCGCCTACCTGGCGCAGCCCACCTGGCAGCCCGTCTGGCCGGCCCAGCCCACCAGGGGCAGGGAGGTCTTCTTCCTCCCGCTAGTCGAATGCACAGCGCGTGCCCGACACGCGCGCGGCCACCACGCGCCACCTCCACCCTGCCTGGTTGTCCTCCCGTTGCCCTGGACCTTCCCTCGCGTCGCCACACACCTCCTTCGACCCCTGCGTCTCTCCCCTCTCTCTCTGGACCCCGTCCCCCTTCTCCGCTCGCTTCCGAACGGAGCCCGTCACCGCCGTTCGCCATAGCCGCAACCACCGCCTCCCTCTTGCCTCCCCGACATGCCCCAGGGATCCGCCTCGTCGCCTTCGTCCTTCTCGTCGAGCCACACATTGCCGGGAGCTCTGCTCCACCATCATAGTTGTCGTCTTCAACCTCTCGGCCCCCGAGATCGCCGGCGCCCGTTTGTCGTCTCTGACTCGTCCCCGAGCCCACTGACCATCCCGTCGTCTCCGCTGTGAGATTCTGCGTCTGTTCCCCCTCTTCCCGAGCTTGTTTATGCCCCACATCTGTCGCCCCCTTGTCGACCGAACCGCGCCGCCGCCCGAGCTCGTCGGCGGCAACGCCCCGGTCACCATTTGGTCCCAGACGCGTGTCCACCGAGCTTGCTGCCCCGCGCTGAGCCTCGCTAGCGCCTCCCCTTGCCCGCTTGCACCCCGCAACGCTAACCCCGCACGCACCCGAGCTCCGGCCGCCGCCGCCGAGCTCCTCGCCGTCATTTTCGGCCTCCCCGCACCCAACCGCCTGCACCACTAGATGCGGCACACTTCCAGCTCGCCGTAGGACCAAGCCGCATGCTCAGCCGACAACCGTAGCGCGATTCCGGCGCGCCTCCACCGCGTTCGATGGTCGTCATCGGCCAAACTCCGGCATGCCGACGTGGACGTCATTAGTGCTAACCGCCGCCAGCTAAGCACCCCTGATAGGCACTGACAGTGGGCCCAACCACTGGTCAAACCCCAATCAGTGCTGGGTATGACCGGGATTAGTCCTGTGTCACTGACGTGTGGACTCCACACGTCAGGTTTGACCCTGGTCAGTGCTGTTCACTTGCTAACGCAGGCATGACGTAGTGCTGATGCAATAAGTCATTTCTGGATTAAATCTAATTCAGGAATTTCAGAAAAAGTCCTAAACTTCTAAAAATCATAGAAAATTATCTATAACTCAAAATAAGATAAGTTATATATGAAAAATGATCAGAAAAATCCAATCTATCCATCTGTAGAATTTCCATGCATGTTTAAACAAATTAACCTTGCTGTTCAGATCAAAACATGATAATGCACTTTATAAGTTCTTAGTTTGAATTTGAATTTGAACCTTTGGTTCAAATCAACTCAGACCCTTCTGTTCTTAGCTGCATTAGCTCAAATCACAGCATATCGACATGTCATGATCATGCATCATATTGTGCATTGCATTGATTGTGTCCTTTTTGTGTTTGTCAGTGGTTGTTCCCCCTCGGTAGACGTATGTTCCGACGATGAGTTCGATGACACCGATGAAGAGTTATACTATCTTCAGAAGTGCCAGGCAAGCAAAACCCCCTTGTTCATTCCGATACAATCCCACTCTCTCGCTCCTGCTCTCTTTTACTGCATTAGGACAACAACGATTCAACTGTTACATGCTGCGGTAGTTGAACCCCTTTTCCTCTGCATGACCTGTCATTGCCACAGTAAATAGATGAAACCCACTAGCATTAGTAGGAGTTGTTTGAGACCTCATGTGCCTACTCATTCATGCTTGTTTGTCATGCCTGCTACTGCTTAGAGTTGAGTCAGGTCTGATTCATCGGGGATGAATTGGAATAGTGATGACCATGTCCTACTGTGTGTGAGCTAAGTGTGTGAACACAATTTGGTAAAGGTAGCGGTGAGAGGCCATGTAGGAGTACATGGTGGGTTGTCTCATTGAAACCATTCTCAGGAACTGAGTTCTGTGTTTGTGATCCATGAACAACTATTACCACTCATTGGGATCCTTAATTGACCCTCTCGACTTATTAACTGCCCTAGTCCTCTGTCCAGGAGTTGCAACTAGTTTCTGGTGTTTATAGGATATGTGTTGGCGGCCGTGCGTAGCGCTGACCCTAGGGGTGGGCCATGATGCGGTAGATACACCATGGCACGGTGTACCAGGCTCCCGTTTGGTGTCTCGGGAACCCTGCACACATCGTTTGGGGCTGTGAGCGAAACTCCAGCCGGATCTCCTCGCGGATGGAACCCGAATAGGCGATAAACGTGGACTAGAGACTTGTGTGGTCAGTCAGGTCGTGGCCGACTCCCTCGCCAGGCTTCCGCTTGAAGGTTGCCGAGATACACGACGTGTACATGGTGGTAAGTGGCGAGAGCGTGTGTGAAGGAGTACACCCCTGCAGGGTTATAAATGATCTATTCGAATAGCCGTGTCCGCGGTAAAGGACTTCTGGGTTGCCTATAACAGTTCATAGACAAGTGAAAGTTGATACTCTAAAACTCGCAAGATAAGCGTGAGTGCTATGGATGGCCTTCTCGTAGGGAGACGGTAGAGGATCCATAGTGGTGTATTGATATGGTGAATATGTGGACTCGTGTGCGCCACCTCAAAAGAGTTACTTGCAGTCGTAGTTTAAGATAGCCACCGAGTCAAAGCTGGTTGCTACAGTGAAACTCCACCACCCCCTTGTTGATACCGATGCATATGTAGTTAGTTCTGATGTAAGTCTTGCTGGGTACATTTGTACTCACGTTTCTTGATTTATGTTTGGTAGAGAGACGTCAGTCTCGCTAGTAGTTCTGTGTGGACTTCAACGTTTAGCTTGATACCTCAGCTACGATCTTGTGCCCTCGGCAGGATCTGGTAGATAGTCAGGCTTCTCAGCCTTCTTCATTTGTAGATGTCTATACTTAGACAAGTTAAGCTTCCGCATGTACTTGTTGCTTGTATGCTCTGTATGTTGGGTCATGAGACCCATGTTTGTAATACTTGGCTCCTCGGAGCCTAATGAATAAATACTCTGAGTAGTAGAGTCTTGTTGTGATGCCATGTTGTATTTGCACATATCGAGCATATTGTGTGTATGATTGAAATGCTTGGTATGTGGGGGATCCGACAACCTAGTTGTTTGTCCTTGGTAGCCTCTCTTATGGGGAAATGTAGTCTGGTGCTTCCACTGAGCCTTGGTAGTCTGCTACAGCCCGATTTACTGGAGTCCTGCTAGCCCAGTACTACTGCTCCGGAACACTTAGAGTGGCCGGCATGTGATTCACTTCATTCTTGTGTCTGTCCCTTCGGGGAAATGTCACGTGGTGACTTCTGGAGTCCTGCTGGCCTGCTATAGCCCGGTTTCCTGGAGTCCTGTTAGCGCAGTTGCTATAGCCCGGATTCACACGCTGATGACCGACATGTTCGATGTTGTTTCATGTATGCTTGTCCCCGTAAGTTAGTGCCACTTTGGGTTCATGACTAGTCATGTCGGCCCGGGTTCTCTGTCATATGGATGCTAGCGACACTATCATATACGTGAGCCAAAAGGCGCAAACGGTCTTGGGCCAGGTAAGGTGGCACCCGTGGGAATACCGCGCGTGAGGCCGCAAAGTGATGTGAAGTGTTACATGCTAGATCGGTGTGACTTTGGAATCGGGGTCCTGACAACGGGTCCGCAAGAGAGGCTGCACTCTTTCGTGTCTTCTTACGTTATGCATCGCTAAATATGATGACATGCTACTTTATCGTCGTGTTCACCTATTAGACTCCAAGTCAGGTGCAAACTAGTGTTGAAACTTGAGTTTTTAAATGGTTGTGGGGTACATATTGGGGTAGCAATCAATACTATCTGTCTACAATCTGGTTAATCTCGTGTGTCTACTATGAGTTACATGTTGGGTGCAACCAACATTAAAGGCGCCATTATCTGTATTTTTTAACTAAAGCTATTATCTGCCTGCTATCGTTGGTTTTGGGTCTATCCACAGTTTGCTACCATCACTCTGGATTTGTGCATGCACTCCTTACATAATCTCACTATGTTTTATTCCTATGCATGTCAGTTATTGTACACAATGGAACTGAACATGTAGAGCAAAAGAGACGAGCCTTGCATGGCAATAAAATTTCATGCAGACGTCGCTCCATGGTGTGCGCAAAGGCAGCCCCCTCCACCCATTTCGGATCGTAATCAAGAGGAAGATAACTGTTCTGAGGGGGATTCAGAAGGAGAATACCACTCCTATTTACCCCGTGAGGTCTTCGCTCTAACTTGGCATGCTGATGTTGGTAATATCATGCATATGGTGCCTTGCATTGCTTACTAGATACATCAAATATGTCATCTGCTTAGTTTAGACATGCTTTGTGTCAATGCCATCTGTTTAGTTTCTTTATTGTATATGTGAATCATGCAATTCCATCTTGTTTTGCCAGGCATCATATATGTGAATTTTGCAATGCCACCCTGGTTAGCCAGTCATCTCATATGTGAATTATATCATGCCATCATTTTTTATTACGTGTTAAATTTGTCAACAATTTTAGTACATTCAATTACTCTTCCTGTGCATCAGCCATTCGGCACAGTCATGGAAAAAATCTGAAGTGGAAACAAGGTATTCCGAGCAGACAATGCTATCTGACGAAGCACATGTCTTGTTGGTTACGGATAGCTCCTCAGAGGAGGATTCAGAGACAAATGACCAGTCCTATTCCCCCCCCCCCCGAGGTGCATGCTCTAACTTGGCAGGGTTATGTTGCTCATATCATGCATATGGTATCTTGCATTGCTATGTCATTTGCTTAGTTTAGACATGCTTTGTGTGAATGCCACCTGTTTAGTGTATAATTACCATATATGTGAATTATGCGATGCCATCTTGTTGCAAGACATTATATATGTGAATTATGCAATGCTATCTTGTTGCAAGACATTATATATGTGAAATATGCAATGCCATGCTGTTTAGCCAAGCGTCATATATGTGAATTATATCATGCCGTCCTTTTTTTGTATTTCTCGTTGCATTTGTCGACAATGTTTGTATATTCAACTGCTCTTCCTGTGCATCATCCATTTGAATTAGTGATGGAGAAATCTGGAGTGAAAACAAGGTCTTCAGAGCAGACAATGCTACCTGCTGAAGCAGACATCTTGCTGGTTACAGATAGCTCTTTAGAGGAGGATTCAGAGGTAGATGACCAGTCCTATTCTCCCCCTGAGGTGTATGCTCAAACTTGGCAGGGTTATATTACTCATATCATGCATATGTTTGATTGCAATGCTTAGTTTTTACATCATATGCACAATATTGAATGCCATCTCCTTAGTTGACACATCATATATGTGATTGCCCTCTTCTCACTTGCTTAGTATATAAATCATATATTTGAATTATATCATGCCAAGATGTTTACATAGACAGCATGTATCTAAATTATGGCATGCCAACCCATTTTCTAAAGACATAATATAGCTATACCATCTCATCCTGTTTACATAGTCATCATATTTTGAATTATGTCATTCTATCTTGTTTAGTTAGCCATCATACATTTGAAATTGTGTCATGCTATCCTGTTTAATTAGCCATCATATATGTGAAATTATGTCCTGCTATTCTGTTTGGTTAGACAACATAAATGTGAATTATTTCATGCCCCGTTTTCTTCCCTACTATCCATTGCACCTGTCTATCTTACAATGTCTGTACATTCAATTACTTTTCTTGTTTATCAGCCATTTCAATTAGAGGGGGTGATGGCAGTATTTGTGGGAGTAAAAACACGGTCCTCAGAAAAGATTGTGCTACATGTCGATGCCGATAGAACCACGGTTGTACTTGCCCAAGAACCAGCCCCACCACACATAACTCAGACTCACGCAGATTCTACCCCTACCCAGTTGGACAGAGAACCAGCTACACCCCTTCTAACCCCAACCCTAGCAGATAGTAACCCAGTTCCAGTTGACACAACACCGTCTCCACCATAGAGCACCCAAACACGAGCAGTTAGTAAGGAAACTACAGTGCCCAAAGCACGAGGACCACCACTCTGAACCCCAAGTCAGCGCTTAAAGCAGAAGAAGAATTGTTCTCAGGTCAGGTTCCGTAGCTATGGTTCATACTACTTTGCTCTTGCATCACTGTATTTACTCGTACCAACTAATTTCAAATTAAAGGATGCAATTGAAACTCCAATGGCGCAACAGGTATATTTTAAACCTGTTGCTTTAACGTGTTTGCTGTTGTAACTTGCTCTATGTTGATTTCAGTTTCAATTGAATAAACAATTATGTTCTCATGCCATGCACATTACAAGTGTTGTTATTGCTATGTAGTTTCCCACACTTATATTCTGTCTATGTTGCTTTGTCTTAAATATATATGATTCAAACTGTATCTATCTTGATTTGGCAACATAAACTAGAATGATGTAGACCATACATTGACCATACTACATAGATATATGTTTGTTTCATGCTATTATCCTGTCCACCTTACTGCTGAAATGGTTTACCAAAATGAGTTTCATAGGCTATATTGTAAACCTGTGATGTGTTTGTTTGTTTATCTTTTAGAACACGGATAAAATATGGGAGAAGAGTACCCCATTATGCAATGGTAAAGGAAGTAATGCAGATAAGGTTCAAGATAGTGAGACATCCCTGTTGGTATCCAAGAAAGCTGATAAAAACTATATTGAAGACACTGAGACAGCCCCAAAGTCATGTCTTGATGTAGTGTTCGAGTTACTGGCTACTACTGCTGGCACCAGCTCTTCGAACTCGTTGCCTGAATCAGTTCGGCTTCTTGAGTCTCAACTTCAAGTAGAAAGGCATTGATCAGATGTTATGCGATAGGAAGCTGAAGGACTGAGGAAGTCCCTGCAGAATTCAGATGCATACTTTCTGGTGCAACAGCAAGTGCTGGAGGATTTAAGCGCCAAACAAGAGAAAGTTAATAAGCTTTCCAAGCATCTTGCCAGCATTATGGGTACCTAGGATATAGTTTCTTGAGCTCTTCTGAAGTGGTTTCAGTTCTGGACTTGTTTTGCTACGGCGTTTATTTGCACTGGTCGCCAACTTTGACAACTAGTGTATATGATATGCTGCTTTGTTCCCTATATTTGCACTGGTGACGAACTTTGATGCCCAGTGGATGTAATATGTGTAATAGCCGTGATAGCCTAGCGTAAGTTGCTTTCTTATTTATTTCCTTGTTGTCTTGTTTATTTGTTTGCTTGTAGTCAGTGCAGTTCTTTTTCCGCGGTTTGCTAGTGGCCGCAATAACCTATTTTTTAATACTAGGCCACAATAACCATGGGCTACATATTTACTGTAGTTACCATGGGCCTCCTACGGGCCGTAGAAACAATGGGCCTTCTTAGGGCCATAGAAAGAATGGGACTCCTACGGGCCGTAGCATCAATGGGCCTTCTACGGGCCGTAGCATCAATGGGCCTTCTACATGCCGTATGATCGATAGGCCAAACATGGGCCAATAACAGACCGCATTATGGGCCGTAAACGGGCTAGATTTGGAATCGTCCGTTCATGGGCCGACAATAACATGCCATCGTTAATCGGCCGTATTTGATGACGTTATGAAAACTGCCCAACGGAGTAATGGGCCGCAAACGGGCCGATTGTAACCGCGGGCTGAATTTGGCCCACAGGCAGAAAAGGCCAATGACGGTCCGTAGGTAACTGAATGCTGGAAATGAGCCCAAGAATAATTGGGCCTTGAGAAGGTCGAAAGATAACATGGGTTGGAAACAGCCCAATGGAATAATGGGTCATTAATGGGTATAAAGGGGTACACTATTCATTGCGGGCCAGATTCACCACAGGTCGTTAATGGGCTAAGAGTTACAAATGGTCTCATATGGGCCGAAAGACATCATGGGCCATACATGGGCCGGAAGTTACAACGGGCTGGAATCATATTGGAAGGCCCAGATGAAGCTACTGGGCTTAATTCAGATAGGCCGTAACGGGCCATGAGTTAGCGGGCCGTAAATGGGCTATATACAAACATGCCGTTAACAAGCTTTCCGTGGGCTGGCCCATTACCTTTTGACCAAGTCAAACGGGCCGGCCTTTTCACCGGAATGGGCCTCTATTGGGCCATGCCACGTGTCGACGTATCATAGGCGCCTCATGTCCAGTGAATGGATGACATCTGTCCCAATGGTGAGCCAACACATGTTTCCTCCGGCCAATGAGAATTTTACACGTGGAAATCCTCATTGGTCCGGGCTGTTAGCGGGTTATCGGATCCAAAACCGGACCCGATAGCTTAATGGTGTCCCATTATGGTGGATGCCATGTGTTGGTCACCCTTGATGAAAGCACTTCCATGACGCGTGATTTATCGTCATGGAAGTGGACACTTCCGCGATGATAATTTTGGTAATGTCATGGAACACTTCTACAATAGCACATGTATGACTATCTTGATTCTGTCATAAATTTGTCATGGATGTACATGCATGACAAAATACGTGACCTACTGTGACAAACACGTATCATCACGGAAGTGTCGTTTTTTTGTAGTGTTAGGCCTTATATAAAATCTTATCAATAGTCAAAACCAAGTGTTACTACTACACCAAACAAGTTCAAAACAAGAAACTGGACCCACTCACGGCACGGCACGCTTGTCTCGTTTGGTCCGTCGGTCAAAGCGCTTCCTCTTCTCGGCATAAAAATAGAGTATAGTATTTTTTTTAGAATGCTCTTGGCATGTCGCTAACATCTGATGAGTTAACCGACCTCAATAGATGGCAAAAATGCCAGCCCACCGCACTTTGAGAGAGACGAGGAGCGAGAAGCAATACGGACTGCTGGATTACTAGAGCTAGGTGTCGCACGGAGTCCAAGAAATATGGTGATAGCGTGGGTTAGCCATGTAGTATGATGTAACTACACTGGGCTGCCGTGTTTCATACTTTTCCGGTCTACTGTGGAGATGATTGGTTGATTTCATATCGCTGAATAATATAAAATAATATGAGTGCAGACGCTCCACCACGAGGTTCCTTGCTCCTTCTCGGTAGTCGAGAATCTATGTTCTTCCACTTTTTTTGACGTGAGCTTTGTTCATCCTTTTGCCAACACGCGGCAACTCGCAGAACGACGAGAAGCTTGCTTACTACGCCTTCTCCCTCGCCAACGGATGTGCGGTGGCTCGCATCACGAGGAGAAACTTTTGCTAACAAGTGGTGGACGTGCAACAATTCATTTGGTGTCAGATTGCTAGCAGTTCATTCGACTTCCGGAAGAGGCGAAGAGCCAAGCGCAAGGTCACCTACTAAGGTTGGTCATAGTAGGAGTAAGAGCATGGTTAATAATATAGCCAGCTGTTGGCTATATGAACATGCCATGTCATCTAAAGTTAGCATTATTAACTACTCATACAATAGAGCTGGCTATAAGATTGGCTATAAGTTCATACTCCCTCCTTTCCGGTTTATAGGGCTTATTTTAACTTTTTTGTTTTCCAATTTAAAGGGTTCATCTCCATCTCAGTTTTAGTTTTTGAGGCACATTAAATCTTTCCATGAAAGAATTAAAAAGGAACACACCAATGCATGTAATGTTCCTACTCATCTAGTGGCCAAGCATGCAAGCACTATAATTAATCCAAATTAATGCATGAGTTTAATTTGAGTAGTTTTGTAAAGTACGAGATACATTCCTCCACTCACAAAATGCCTTGGTTGATGAGATTTCAAATTTGAGCCCTATAAACTGGAAAGGAGGGAGTAACATTTTTCAACCTTCTATCTCTTTCCTCCCATTAAATGCTTTTACCTAGGAGAACGCATAGAGGCGGGATCTTGCATGAGAGCCCACTCCTTCACTTTTTTCTCGTCTATCTCATCCACATGGGCAAAAGTGCCATGTAAGCAGGCTTATAGCCCACATGGATAGTAACATAGCGCAGTCCAAGACAAGTTTGCTTATGTGGCATGTATTTAATGAGGAGAGATGTGTTTATAGTAATGTTACTGTAACATAGCACTGTCTAAGAGAGGATGAGTCTACAAGGTAATAAATGAAGCCAACTAGTATGACACTACTACTATGTTACTTTGCATTATGGAGGTAGTAACTTAGACTAGTGTCATATGCATGACACTAGTCTAAGTTACTCTGCACTATGATCAGCCTAAGAGCATGGTTAATAGTATAGCTAGCTGATGGCTATAAGAAACTGCCATGTCATGTATAGCTGATACGTCTCCATCGTATCTACTTTTCCAAACACTTTTGACCTTGTTTTGGACTCTAACTTGCATGATTTGAATGGAACTAACCTGGACAGACGTTGTTTTCAGCAGAATTGCCATAGTGTTATTTTTGTGCAGAAACAAAAGTTCTCGGAATGACATGAAACTTCACGGAGAATATTTTTGGAATATATAAAAATACTGGCAAAAGAATCAATGTCAGGGGGCCCACACCCTGTCCACGAGGGTGGGGGGCGCGCCCACCCCTTGGGGCGCGCCCCCTGTCTCGAGGGACCCCTGATGCTCCACCGACCTCAGCTCCAACTCTATATATTCACGTCCAGGGAGAAAAAATCAAAGAGAAGAATTCATCGCGTTTTACGATACGGAGCCGCCGCCGCCGCCAATCCCTAATCTCTCTCTGAAGGGTTGATCTGGAGTCCATTCGGGGATCCGGAGAGGGGAATCCATCGCCATCGTCATCATCAACCTTCCTCCATCACCAATTTCATGATGCTCACCGCCGTGCGTGAGTAATTCCATTGTAGGCTTGTTGGACGGTGATGGGTTGGATGAGATTTATCATGTAACCGAGTTAGTTTTGTTAGGGTTTGATCCATATTATCCATTATGTTCTGAGATTGATATTGCTATGACTTTGCTATGCTTAATGCTTGTCACTAGGGCCCGAGTGCCATGATTTCAGATCTGAAACTATTATGTTTTCATGAATATATGTGAGTTCTTGATCCTATCTTGCAATTCTATAGTCACCTATTATGTGCTATGATCCGTTAACCCCGAAGTGACAATAATCGGGATACTTACCGGTGATGACCGTAGTTTGAGGAGTTCATGTATTCACTAAGTGTTAATGCTTTGGTCCGGTACTCTATTAAAAGGAGGCCTTAATATCCCTTAGTTTCCAATAGGACCCCGCTGCCACGGGAGGGTAGGATAAAAGATGTCATGCAAGTTCTTTTCCATAAGCACGTATGACTATATTCGTAATACATGCCTACATTACATTGATGAACTGGAGCTAGTTCTGTGTCACCCTATGTTATAACCATTGCATGAGGAATCACATCCGACATAATTATCCATCACTGATCCATTGCCTACGAGCTTTCACATATTGATCTTCATAATGATAAGAAGATATAAATCCCAAGTGACTCAAAGAATAGAGCTATGCTCCCTGGCAACGGCGCCAGAAAATAGTCTTGATAACCCACAAGTATAGGGGATCGCAACAGTTTTTGAGGGTAGAGTATTCAACCCAAATTTATTGATTCGACACAAGGGGAGCCAAAGAATATTCTCAAGTATTAGCAGCCGAGTTGTCAATTCAACCACACCGGAATAACTTAATATCTGCAGCAAAGTATTTAGTAGCTAAGTAATATGATAGTAGTGGTAACGGTAGCAAAAGTAGTGTTTTTGGTATATTGTAATGAAGATAACAATAGCAACGGAAAAGTAAATAAGCAGAGAACAATATATGGAAAGCTCGTAGGAAATGGATCGGTGATAGAGAATTATGCCGGATGCGGTTCATCATGCAACAGTCATAACCAGTCATAACCTAGGGTGACACAGAACTAGCTCCAATTCATCAATGTAATGTAGGCATGTATTCCGAATATAGTCATACATGCTTATGGAAAAGAACTTGCATGACATCTTTTGTCCTACCCTCCCGTGGCAGCGGGGTCCTAGTGGAAACTAAGGGATATTAAGGCCTCCTTTTAATAGAGTACTGGACCAAAGCATTTTCACATAGTGAATACATGAACTCCTCAAACTACGGTCATCACCGGGAGTGGTCCCGATTATTGTCACTTCGGGGTTGCCGGATCATAACACATAGTAGGTGACTATAGACTTGCAAGATAGGATCAAGAACTCTCATATATTGATGAAAACATAATAGGTTCAGATCTGAAATCATGGCACTCGGGCCCTAGTGACAAGCATTAAGCATAGCAAAGTCATAGCAACATCAATCTCAGAACATAGTGGACACTAGGGATCAAACCCTAACAAAACTAACTCGATTACATGATAAATCTCATCCGACCCATCACCGTCCAGCAAGCCTACGATGGAATTACTCACGAACGGCGGTGAGCATCATGAAATTGGTGATGGAGGAAGGTTGATGATGACGATGGCGACGAATTCCCCTCTCGGAGCCCCGAACGGACTCCAGATCAGCCCTCTCGAGAGGTTTTAGGGCTTGGCGGCGGCTCCGTATCGTAAAACGCGATGAGTCCTTCTCCTGTATTTTTTATCCCCGAAAGCAAATATATAGAGTTGGAGTTGAGGTTGGAGGAGCTCCAAGGGGCCCACGAGGTAGGGGGCGCACCCCCCACCCTCGTGGCTAGGGTCTAGGCCCCTGGTCTTCATCTTTTGCAAGGATTTTTTATTATTTCCGAAAAGACATTCCGTGAACTTTCAGGTCATTCTGAGAACTTTTGTTTCTGCACATAAATAACACCATGGCAATTCTGCTGAAAACAACGTTAGTCCCGGTTAGTTCCATTCAAATCATGCAAGTTAGAGTCCAAAACAAGGACAAAAGTGTTTGGAAAAGTAGATACGACGGAGACGTATCAACTCCCCCAAGATTAAACCTTTGCTTGTCCTCAAGCAATTCAGTTGACAAACTGAAAGTGATAAAGAAAAACTTTTACGAACTTTGTTTGCTCTTGTTGTTGTAAATATGTAAAGCCAGCATTCAAGTTTTCAGCAAAGATTATAAACTAACCATATTCACAATAATGCTTAGGTCTCATGTTTACTCATATCAATGGCATAATCAACTAGCGAGCAATAATAATAAATCTCGGATGACAACACTTTCTCAAAACAATCATAATATGATATAACAAGATGCTATCTCGCTAGCCCTTTCTGAGACCGCAAAACATAAATGCAGAGCACCTTTAAAGATCAAGGACTGAGTAGACATTGTAATTCATGGTAAAAGAGATCCATTCAAGTCATACTCAATGTAAACTAACAGTAATGAATGCAAATGATAGCGGTGCTCTCCAACTGGTGCTTTTTAATAAGAGGATGATGACTTAACATAAAAGTAAATAGATAGGCCCTTCGTAGAGGGAAGCAGGGATTCGTAGAGGTGCCAGAGCTCGGTTTTGAAATAGAGGTGAATAATATTTTGAGCGGTATACTTTCATTGTCAACATAACAACCAAGAGATGGCGATATCTTCCATGCTACACACATTATAGGCGGTTCCCAAACATAATGGTATAGTTTATACTCCCCCTCCACCAACAAGCATCAATCCATGGCTTGCTCGAAAAAGCGAGTGCCTCCAACTAACAAGAGTCCCAGGGGGAGTTTTGTTTGCAATTATTTTGATTTACTTTGCATAAAGCACCAGCCACTTTCTCGTGAGTGAGGAGCGGAGTCCACTCCTCTTGAGAATAACCCGCCTAACATGGAAGATACGGACATCCCTAGTTGATACATGAGCTATTCGAGCATACAAAAGAGAATATTTATTTGAAGGTTTAGAGTTTGGCACATACAAATTTACTTGGAACGGCAGGTAGATACCGTATATAGGTAGGTATGGTGGACTCATATGGAATAACTTTGGGGTTTATGGAATTGGAAGCACAAGCAGTATTCCTGCTTAGTATAAGTGAAGGCTAGCAAAAGACTGGGAAGCGACCAGCTAGAGAGCGACAACAGTCATGAACTTGCATTAAAATTAATCAACACCGAATGCAAGAATGAGTAGGATATAATCCACCATGAACATAAATATCGTGAAGGCTATGTTGATTTTGTTTCAACTACATGCGTGAACATGTGCCAAGTCAAGTCACTTAAATCATTCAGTGGAGGATACCACCCTATCATACCACATCACAACCATTTTAATAGCATGTTGGCACGCAAGGTAAACCATTATAAGCTCCTAGCTAATTAAGCATGGCACAAGAAACTATGATATCTAATTTTCATTGCAAACATGTTTATTCATAATAGGCTGAATCAGGAACGATGAACTAATCATATTTACAAAAACAAGAGAGGTCGAGTTCATACCAGCTTTTCTCATCTCAATAAGTTCATCATATAATCATCATTATTGCCTTTCACTTGCACGACCGAACGATGTGGATAACAATGATAGTGCATGTGCATTGGACTAAGCTGGAATCTGCAAGCATTCAATGAACAAGAGAAGACAAGGCAATATGGGCTCTTTGTTAGATCAACAATAATGCATATAAGAGCCACTTCAACAATTTAATTACGGTCTTCTCCTATCGACCCCCAAAGAAAAGAAAAGAAATAAAACTATTTACACGGGAAAGCTCCCAACAAGCAAAAAGAAGAACATGAAATCTTTTTGGATTTTCTTTTTAATTACTACTACAAGCATGGAAATTAAAACTAGCTAAATGCTACAACTAATTTTTTTGTTTTTCTTAAGGTTTATTAAACACACAAGAAGAAAGCATAAAAAGGAAATAAACTAGCATGGATGATACAATGAAAAAGTATGAGCACCGACATCTAGGAATGAGTGTGTGAACATGAATGTAATGTCGGTGAGAAATACGTACTCCCCCAAGCTTAGGCTTTTGTGGTCGTACTGCGATGCAGCAGTCATTGCATCATGGGCTGCAGCTTGGAGGCGAGCTATCTCAGCTCTCCTCTTATACTCTTCCGCCTCCTCTCTGGTTATAAAATATCTCCTTTTTGCCTGAAAGTCAAAGAAAATAGAAGCAGGGAGAGCGACATGATAGGTGCGTCGTCTGTCAAAGATTAGTCGGTACTGGAGGAACTGATCGTTCCTCTCAACAAACTGATGACGAACCATAGCCTCATAATCCAAATAAGTAGGGGGCAACTCAATATCATCTTCACGTATGGTTATACCAAGAACATTAGCTATGCGGGTTGCATAAATTCCACCAAAGAAATCTCCATTAAATCTATTAAGGTGCAACCTACGTGCAACAATGGCTCCCAAAGTATAAGATTTATCTCCTAACACAGCACTCCTAAGAATACTGAGGTCAGGGGCACACATGTGACATGCCTCATCTTTACCATTAATGCAAATACCTATGAAGAGAGCAAAATAATGTATAGCAAGAAAGTGAATGCTCCCTATGGTAGCTTGTGTTATATCTCTAGATTCCCCCACAATTATACTAGCAAGAAAATCTCTAAATTCAGATTTGCGAGGTTCCCTAACACTACCCCATCGTGGAAGTTTGCAAGCAGTGGTAAAATCCTCTAAGTCCATCGTATAAGATTTTTCATAAAGATCAAACATGATAGTTGGAGAATTGCGTGAAGATGAAAATTCAAACCTCCTCATAAAGGAACTAGTGAGATAGTGGTACTGGCGGCACTTTTCCTCCTCGAAGCTCACAAGATCAGCGTTACGCAAATATGCGTTAAATTCTTCCTTGATTTCCGCTCGATCCATAAAGTCCTCTGAAGGCCATTCACAGGGCCGCACTGGAGTGTCCCTTGGTGGCTCATCATCAGCATCATGCATTGCAAGCCTGGGTTCTTGTTTCCTTGAAGAGCCACCTTGGTATATTTTCCTAAACATATTTCTTCCTCTGAAAAATTTCTAAAATTTTTAGTAACTCAAAATAAAAGTGAACCAAACTCAACAATATTGATATCAACTACTCCTACAAGTGCCTAGGGCCTATATCATGTATCAAAACTACTTGGAACCATATAAATTTGACATGCAAGCTCAAGAACAGGGTCACCTAAGCGGCACAAATTTGCAATGAATAAAGCACTAGAACAAAAACTAATTGGATCAATGGAGGAGTCACATACCAAGGAACAATCCCCCAAGCAGTTTTGTGAGAGGTGCTTTGAGCAAGGAGATCGAAAATGGCAGCAAAATGAGCTTGGACTCGGGTTTGAACTGGATAATTGTGTTTGCGGGAGGAAGAAGGAGTGTGTGGCTACAGGAATAAGTGGAGGGGGGCCACCGTGGGCCCACGAGGCAGGGGGCGTGCCCAGGGGGTAGGGCGCGCCCTCCACCCTCGTGGCCAGGTGGATGCCCCCCTACTGTGTTCTCAGTGCCAAATATTCTCAAATATTCCAGAAAATATCATATTTAAGTTTCAGGGCATTTGGAGAACTTTTATTTTCGGGGTATTTTTATATTGCACGGATAATTCAGATAACAAACAGAAAATACTATTTTTATTTTATTTAATATAAATAATAGAAAGTAAAAGGAGGGTACAGAGAGTTGTGTTTTCTAACTTCATCCATCTCATGCTCATCAAAAGGAATCCACTAACAAGGTTGATCAAGTCTTGTTAACAAACTCATTCTGAATAACATGGAACCAGAGGATTTTCGAATAACACTAGGTTACCTCAACGGGGATATGCACATCCCCAACAATAAGAATATCATATTTCTTCTTGACAGTAGGTAGAGGAAATTCAAAACCTCCAAAAATAATCGATGGAATTTTTCCAATAGAATTGATACCATGAACTTGAGGTTGTTTTCTCGGAAAGTGTACCGTATGCTCATTACCATTAACATGAAAAGTGACATTGCCTTTGTTGCAATCAATAATAGACCCTGCAGTATTCAAAAAGGGTCTTCCAAGAATAATGGACATACTCTCGTCCTCGGGAATATGAAGAATAACAAAGTCCATTAAAATAGTAATGTTTGCAACCACAACAGGCACATCCTCACAAATACCGACAGGTATAGCAGTTGATTTATCAGCCATTTGCAAAGATATTTGAGTATGTGTCAACTTATTCAAATCAAGTCTATGATATAAAGAGAGAGGCATAACACTAACACCGGCTCCAAGATCACATAAAGTAGTTTTAACATAGTTCCTTTTAATGGAGCAAGGTATAGTGGGTACTCCTGGATCTCCTAACTTGTTAGGTATTCCACCTTTAAAAGTATAATTAGCAAGCATGGTGGAAATTTCAGCTTTCGGTATCTTTCTTTTATTAGTGACAATTTCTTTCATATACTTAGCATAAGGATTCATTTTAAGCATATCAGTTAATCGCATACGCAAAAAGATAGGTCTAATCATTCAAGCAAAGCGCTCAAAATCCTCATCATCCTTTTTCTTGGATGGTTTGGGAGGAAAAGGCATGGGTTTCTGAACCCATGGTTCTCTTTCTTTACCATGTTTCCTAGCAACAAAGTCTCTCTTATCATAACGTTGATTCTTTGATTGTGAGTTATCAAGATCAACAACAGGTTCAATTTCTATATCATTATCATTGCTAAGTTGAGCATTATTACGAACATTATCATTAACATTATAACTAGTTTTAGGTTCATTACCAGATTGAGTTTCAGCATGAGAAATAGAAATATCATTTGGATTCTCAGGTGTTTCAGTAATAGGTTCACTAGAAGCATGCAAAGTCCCATCATTTTTCTTTTTCTTCCTTTTAGAAGGACTAGGTGCATCTATATTATTTCTCTGAGAATCTTGCTCAATTCTCTTAGGGTGGCCTTCAGGATACAAAGGTTCCTGAGTCATTTTACCAGTTCTAGTAGCCACTCTAATAGCAAAATCATTATTCTTACTATTCAATTCATTGAGCAAATCATTTTGAGCTTGAAGTACTTGTTCTACTTGAGTAGTAACCATAGAAGCATGTTTACTAATAAGTTTAAGTTCACCTTTGACATTAGCCATATAATCACCCAAGTGTTCAAGCATATCAACACCGCGTTTTAATTCTCTATCAAAATAAGCATTGAAGTCTTCTTGCTTAGCCATAAATTTATCAAACTCATCTAAGCATGGGCTAGCAAACTTAGTAAATGGGATGTCAGCTTTATCATATCTATAGAAAGAATATACCTTTACTACCCGTGTCGGGTTATCAAGACCATGTATTTCATCAATAGGAGATGGATTAAAATTTTGCATTTCTTCGATATGCGTTAAATTAAGACCATGTATTTCTTCAATAGGAGGTAAATTCTTAACATCTTCAGCTTTAATACCCTTTTCTTTCATGGGTTTCTTTGCCTCTTGCATATCTTCAGGACTAAGAAATAGAACACCTCTTTTCTTCAGAGTTGGTTTAGGAATAGGCTCAGGAGTTGGCTCAAGAGCTGGCTCAGGAAGTGTCCAATTATTTTCATTAGTCAACATATTATTCAATAGAATTTCAGCTTCATCCGGTGTTCTTTCCCTGAAAACAGAACCAACACAACTATCCAGGTAATCTCTGTAAGCATCGATTAGTCCATTATAAAAGATATCAAGTATTTCATTTTTCTTAAGAGGATGATCAGGTAAAGCATTAAGTAATTGGAGAAGCCTCCCCCAAGCTTGTGGGAGACTCTCTTCTTCAATTTGCACAAAATTATATATATCCCTTAAGGCAGCTTGTTTCTTTTGAGCATGGAAATATTTAGCAGAGAAGTAATAAATCATATCCTGGGGACTATGCACACAACCAGGATCAAGAGAATTAAACCATATCTTAGCATCACCCTTTAATGAGAACAGAAATATTTTAAGGATATAAAAGTAGCGAGTTCTCTCATCATTAGTGAACAGGGTAGCTATATCATTTAATTTAGTAAGATGTGCCACAACAGTTTCAGATTCATAGCCATAAAAAGGATCAGATTCAACCAAAGAAATTATATCAGGATCAACAGAGAATTCATAATCCTTATTAGTAACACAGATAGGTGAAGTAGCAAAAGCAGGGTCACGTTTCATTCTAGCATTAAGAGATTGCTTCTTCCATTTAGCTAATAACCTCTTTAGATCATATCTATCATTGCAAGCAAGAATAGCTCTAGCAGATTCTTCATCCAGAACATAACCCGTAGGAACAACATGCAATTCATATTTATTAGGGGGAGAGTCTTCATCATCACTTTCATCAATATTATAATTTCATTCTCTCTAGCCCTAGCAAGTTGTTCATCAAGAAATTCACCAAGTGGCACAGTAGTATCAAGCATAGAAGTAGTTTCATCATAAGTATCATGCATAGCAGAAGTGGCATCATCAATAACATGCGACATATCAGAATTAATAGCAGAAGCAGGTTTAGGTGTCGCAAGCTTACTCAAAACAGAAGGTGAATCAAGTGCAGAGCTAGATGGAAGTTCCTTACCTCCCCTCGTAGTTGAGGGATAAATCTTGGTTTTTGGATCTCTCAAGTTCTTCATAATGATAAGTAGATATAAATCCCAAGAGACTCAAAGAATAGAGCTATGCTCCCCGGCAACGATGCCAGGAAATAGTCTTGATAACCCACAAGTATAGGGGATCGCAACAGTTTTCGATGGTAAAGTATTCAACCCAAATTTATTGATTCGACACAAGGGGAGCCAAAGAATTTTCTCAAGTATTAGCAGCTGAGTTGTCAATTCAACCACACCTGGATAACTTAATATCTGTAGCAAAGTAATATGATAGTAGTGGTAACGGTAGCAAAAGTAGTGTTTTTGGTATTTTGTAATGATGATAATAATAGCAACGGAAAAGTAAATAAGTGGAGAACAATATATGGAAAGCTCGTAGGCAATGGATCGGTGATAGAGAATTATGCCGGATGCGGTTCATCATGCAACAGTCATAACCTAGGGTGACACAGAACTAGCTCCAATTCATCAATGTAATGTAGGCATGTATTCCGAATATAGTCATACGTGCTTATGGAAAAGAACTTGCATGACATCTTTTGTCCTACCCTCCTGTGGCAGCGGGGTCCTAGTGGAAACTAAGGGATATTAAGGCCTCCTTTTAATAGAGTACCAGACCAAAGCATTAACACATAGTGAATACATGAACTCCTCAAACTACGGTCATCACGGGGAGTGGTCCCGATTATTGTCACTTCGGGGTTGCCGGATCATAACACATAGTAGGTGACTATAGACTTGCAAGATAGGATCAAGAACTCTCATATATTGATGAAAACATAATAGGTTCAGATCTGAAATCATGGCACTCGGGCCCTAGTGACAAGCATTAAGCATAGCAAAGTCATAGCAACATCAATCTCAGAACATAGTGGACACTAGGGATCAAACCCTAACAAAACTAACTCAATTACATGATAAATCTCATCCAACCCATCACCGTCCAGCAAGCCTACGATGTAATTACTCACGAACAGCGGTGAGCATCATGAAATTGGTGATGGAGGAAGGTTGATGATGACGATGGCGACGAATTCCCCTCTCGGAGCCCCGAGCGGACTCCAGATCAGCCCTCCCGAGAGGTTTTAGGGCTTGGCGGCGGCTCCATATCGTAAAACGCGATGAATCCTTCTCCTCTACTTTTTCTCCTCGAAAGCAAATATATAGAGTTGGAGTTGAGGTCGGAGGAGCTCCAGGGGGCCCACGAGGTAGGGGCGCGCCCCCCACCCTCGTGGCTAGGGTGTGGGCCCCTTGGTCTTCATCTTTTGCAAGGATTTTTTATTATTTCCAAAAATACGTTCTGTGAAGTTTCAAGTCATTCCGAGAACTTTTGTTTCTGCACATAAATAACATCATGGCAATTCTGCTGAAAACAACGTCAGTCCGGGTTAGTTCCATTCAAATCATGCAAGTTAGAGTACAAAACAAGGGCAAAAGTGTTTGGAAAAGTAGATACGACGGAGCCGTATCAGTTCCTCAAAGAATCAAGGACCCAGACCCGCGATTCGTGAGCCGGACTATGAACTACCAAGAGAAGCTCAAGTGCGGCCTTGTGAATGGCCGTCAGAAGATTTTATGGTCCAAGAAGGAATTAAGGAGGAATTTGATGCACATGTGCGTAATGCTGAACTTGAGGGCTTCGTGTCAGATAAGTGCCCCCAATATAATCACCTAACTGGTTCCTTTGTGAGAAGGTTTAAATTTACATCATCACGCAATTCTCACAGTGTCCTATTTGATCTTTATGATAAATCTTATACCATGGACTTAGAAGGTTTTAATACTGCTTGTGAACTCCCACAGTGGGGTAGTGTTAGTGAACCTCGCAAATCTGAATTTAAAGAATTTCTTGCTAGTATCACTGTGGGGGAATCTAGAGAAATAACACGAGCTACCATAGGGAGCATTCATTTTCCTGCCATACATTATTTTGCTCTCTTTATAGGTAGATGCATTAATGGTAAGGATGAGGCATGTCACATGTGCGTTCCAGATCTTAGTGTTCTCAAGAGTGCTGTATTAGGTGATAAACAATATAACTTGGGGGCCATTGTTGCACGTAGGTTGCATGATAACAGTACTATTGGAGACATGTTTGGTGGAATTTATGCAACTCGTGTAGCTAATTTTCTTGAGATACCCATACATGAGAATGATATTGAATTGCCTCCTGCTTATTTAGATTATAATGCTATGGTTCGTCATCAGTTTGTTGAGAGGAACGATCAGTTCCTCCAGTACCGACTAATCTTTGACAGGCATCGCACTATCCATGTTGCTCTCCCTGCTCCTGCTTTCTTTGAGTTTTAGACAAAAGGGAGATATGTTATAACCAGGGAGGAGGCCAACGAGTACGAGAGGAGGACGGAGGCAGCTCGCCTCCAAGCTGCAGCTCGTCAAGCAGTAGCTGCTGCATCTCAGTACGACCCCAGCTACAACTTTGGATTTCCACCAGGCCAGCCGTGGCCATAGACCAACTTAGGCCAAAAGCCTAAGCTTGGGGGAGTACGTATTTCTCACCGACATTGCATTCATGTTCACACACACTCATGCCAGTTGTCGGTGCTCATACTTTTTCATTGTATCATCCATGCTAGTTTATTTTCTGTTTTAAGCTTTCTTCTTGTGTGTTTGAAAAACCTTAAGAAAACTGATACGTTTCCATCGTATCTACTTTTCCAAACACCTTTGCCCTTGTTTTGGAATCTAACTTGCATGATTTGAATGGAACTAACCCGGACTGATGCTGTTTTCAGGAGAATTGCCATGTCGTTATTTTTGTGCAGAAATAAAAGTTCTCGGAATGACCAGAAAATCAACGGAGAATTATTTGGAATATATAAAAATACTGGAAGGAAGATCCACGTCAGGGGAGCCTCCACTTGTCCACGAGGGTGGGGGCACGCCCTACCCCCCTCGGCGCGCCCCATGCCTTGTGGGCCCCCTGACGCTCCACCGACCTCAACCCTGACTCCATATATTCACTTTCGGGGAGAAAAAACCAGGGAGAAGGATTCATCGCATTTTACGACACAGAGCCGCCGCCAAGCCCTAAACTCTCTCGGGAGGGCTGATCTGGAGTCCGTTCGGGGCTCAGGAGAGGGGAATCCGTCGCCATCATCATCATCAACCATCCTCCATCACCAATTTCATGATGCTCACCGCCGTGCGTGAGTAATTCCATTGTAGGCTTGCTGGACGGTGATGGGTTGGATGAGATTTATCATGTAATCGAGTTAGTTTTGTTAGGGTTTGATCCCTAGTATCCACTATGTTCTAAGATTGATGTTGCTATGACTTTCTATGCTTAATGCTTGTCACTAGGGTCCGAGTGCCATGATTTCATATCTGAACCTATTATGTTTTCATCAATATATGAGAGTTCTTGATCCTATCTTGCAAGTCTATAGTCACCTACTATGTGTTATGATCCGGCAACCCCGAAGTGACAATAATCGGGACCACTCCCGGTGATGACCGTAGTTGAGGAGTTCATGTATTCACTATGTGTTAATGCTTTGTTCCGGTACTCTATTAAAACGAGGCCTTAATATCCCTTAGTTTCCAATAGGACCCCGCTGCCACGGGAGGGTAGGACAAAAGATGTCATGCAAGTTCTTTTCCATAAGCACGTATGAGTATGTTCGGAATACATGCCTACATCACATTGATGAATTGGAGCTAGTTCTGTGTCACCCTAGGTTATGACTGTTACATGATCGATCGCATCCGGCATAATTCCCCATCACCGATCCATTGCCTACGAGCTTTCCATATATTGTTCTTCACTTATTTACTTTTTCGTTGCTATTGTTATCATCACTACAAAACACCAAAAATATTACTTTTGCTATCGTTACCTTTTACCACCATTACCACTACTATCATATTACTTTGCTACTAAACACTTTGCTACAGATACTAAGTTTCCAGGTGTGGTTGAATTGACAACCCAGCTGCTAATACTTGAGAATATTCTTTGGCTCCCCTTGTCTCGAATCAATAAATTTGGGTTGAATACTCTACCCTCGAAAACTATTGCGATCCCCTATACTTGTGGGTTATCAAGACTATTTTCTGGCGCCGTTGCCGGGGAGCATAGGTCTATGAAGAACTTGAAAGACGCTAAAATAAAATTTTATCCCTCAACTACGAGGGGAGGTAAGGAACTGCCATCTAGCTCTGCACTTGATTCACCTTTTGTTTTGAGTAAGCTTGCAACACCTAAACCTGCTTCTGCTATTAATTCTAATATGTCGCATGTTATTGATGATGCCACTTCTGCTATGCATGATACTTATGATGAAACTACTTTTATGCTTGATACTACTGTGCCACTTGGTAAATTTCTTGATGAACAACTTGCTAGGGATAGAGAGAATGAAATTATTGAAACTGATAATATTGATGAAAGTGATGATGAAGATTCTCCCCCTAGATATGAATTACCTGTTGTGCCTGAGGGCTATGTTATGGATGAAGAAACTGCTAGAGATTTTCTTGCTTGCAATGATAGGAGTGATCTTAAGAAATTATTAGCTAAGCTGAAACAAAAAACTTTGAATGCTAGAATGAAATATGAGCCTGCTTATGCTACTTCACCTATCTTTGTTAATGATAAGGATTATAATTTCTCTGTTGATCCCGAGATAATTACTTTAGTTGAATCCGATCCTTTCTATGGTTATGAATCTGAAACTGTTGTGGCACATCTTACTAAATTAAATGATATAGCCACCCTATTCACCAATGATGAGAAAACTTGCTATTATTGTATCCTTAAATTATTTCCGTTCTCATTGAAGGGTGATGCTAAGATATGGTTTAATTCTCTTGATCCTGGTTTTGTGCATAGTCCCCAGGATATGATTTATTACTTCTCTGCTAAATATTTCCCTGCTCATAAGAAACAAGCTGCTTTAAGGGAAATATATAATTTTCTGCAAATTGAAGAAGAGAGTCTCCCAAAAGCTTGGGGGAGGCTTCTCCAATTACTTAATGCTTTGCCTGATCATCCTCTTAAGAAAAATGAAATACTTGATACCTTTTATAATGGACTAACCGATGCTTCCAGAGACCACCTGGATAGTTGTGTTGGTTGTGTTTTCAGGGAAAGAACACCAGATGAAGCTGAAATTCTATTGAATAATATGTTGACTAATGAAAATAATTGGACACTTCCTGAACCAACTCCTAAGCCAACTCCGAAGAAGAGGGGTATTCTATTTCTCAGTCCTGAAGATATGCAAGAGGCAAAGAAATCTATGAAGGAAAAAGGTATTAAAGCTGAAGATGTTAAGAATTTACCTCCTATTGAAGAAATACATGGTCTTAATTTACAACATGTTCAAGAAATACATGGTCTTGATAACCCGACACAAGTAGTAAAGGGAAATTCTCTCTATAGATATGATAAAGCTGAAATCCCATTTACTAAGTTTGCTAACCCATGCTTGGATGAGTTTGATGACTTTATGGTTAAACAAGAAAACTTCAATGCTTATTTTGGTAGAGAATTAAAAAGCAATGCTGATATGCTTGAACACTTGGGTGATTATATGGCTAATGTTAAAGGTGAACTTAAACTTATTAGTAAACATGCTTCTATGGTTACCACTCAAGTAGAACAAGTAATCAAAGCATAGAATGATTTGCTCAATGAATTGAATAGTAAGAAAAATGATAATGTTGTTAGAGTTATGACTAGAGGTGGTAAAATGACTCAGGAACCCTTGTATCCTGAGTGCCATCCTAAGAGAATTGAGCAAGATTCTCAGAGAAATAATATTGATGCACCTAGTCCTTCTAAAAGGAAGAGAAAGAAAAATGATAGGACTTTGCATGCTTCTAGTGAACCTATTATTGACACACCTGAGAATCCCAATGATATTTCTATTTCTGATGCTAAAACACAATCTGGTAATGAGCATGAACCTAGTGATAATGTTAATAATGATGTTCATGTTGATGCTCAACCTAGTAATGATAATGATGTAGAGATTGAACCTGTTGTTGATCTTGATAACCCACAATCAAAGAATCAACGTTATGATAAGAGAGACTTTGTTGCTAGTAAGCACGGCAAAGAAAGAGAACCATGGGTTCAGAAACCCATGCCTTTTCCTCCTAAACCATCCAAGAAAAAGGGTGATGAGGATTTTGAGCGCTTTGCTGAAATGATTAGACCTATCTTCTTGCGTATGCATTTGACTGATATGCTAAAAATGAATCCTTATGCTAAGTATATGAAAGAAATTTTTACAAATAAAAGAAAGATACTGGAAGCTGAAATTTCCGCCATGCTTTCTAATTATACTTTTAAAGGTGGAATACCTAAGAAACTAGGAGATCCCGGAGTACCAACTATACCATTCTCCATTAAAAGAAACTATGTTAAAACTACTTTATGTGATCTTAGAGCCGGGGTTAGTGTTATGCCACTCTCTTTATATCGTAGACTTGATTTGAATAAGTTGACACCTACTTTGCAAATGGCTGATAAATCAACTGTTATACCTGTCGGTATTTGTGAGGATGTGCCTGTTGTGGTTGCAAACGTTACTATTTTAACGGACTTTGTTATTTTTGATATTCCCGAGGACGATAATATGTCTATTATTCTTGGAAGACCCTTTTTGAATACTGCAGGGGCTGTTATTGATTTCACCAAAGGCAATGTCACTTTTCATGTTAATGGCAATGAGCATACAGTACACTTTCCGAGGAAACAACCTCAAGTTCACAGTATAAACTCTATTGGAAAAATTCCATCGTTTATTTTTGGAGGTTTTGAATTTCCTCTTCCTACTGTCAAGAAGAAATATGATATTCTTATTGTTGGGGATGTGCATATCTCCGTTGTGGTAACCTAGTGTTATTCGAAAATTTTCCGGTTCCATGTTATTCGGAATGAGTTTGTTAACAAGACCTGATCAACCTTCTTAGTGCATTCCTTTTGATGAGCATGAGATGGATCAATTTAGAAAACACAACTCTCTGTACCCTCTCTTTTTACTTTCTGTTATTTGTATTAAATAAAGCAAAAATAGTATATTCTGTCTGTTTTCTGAATTATCCATGCAATAAAAAATACCCCAAAAATAAAATTTCTCCAAATGCCCTGAAATTTAAATATGATTTTTTCTAGAATATTTGAGAATATCTGGCACTGAGAACACAGCAGAGGGAGCAAGCACCTGGCCATGAGGGTGGAGGGCGTGCCCTACCCCCTAGGCGCGCCCCCTGCCTCGTGGGCACACGGTGGCTCCCCTCCACTTATTCTAGCTACCACACACTCCTTCTTCCTCCCACAAACATCACTAACCAGCTCAAACCCGAGTCCAAGCTCATTTTGCTGCCATTTTTTATCTCCTTGCTCAAAGTACCTCTCACAAGACTGCTTTGGGGGATTGTTCTTGGTATGTGACTCCTCCAATGGTCCAATTAGTTTTTGTTCTAGTGCTTTATTCATTGCATATTTTTGCTGCTTAGGTGACCCTGTTCTTGAGCTTGCATGTCAAATTTATGTGGTCAAAAGTAGTTTTGATGCATGATATTACCTCTAGGCGCTTGTAGGAGTAGTTGCTATCAATATTGTTTAGTTTGGTTCACTTTTATTTTGAAGTTACTAAAATTTCAGAATTTTTTCAGAGGAAGAAATATGTTTAGGAAAATGTACTAAGGTGGTCCTTCAAGGAAGCAAGGACCCAGGCTCGCAATACGCGATGCCAACGAAGAACCACCGAGGGAAGCTCAAGTGCGGGCTTGTGAATGGCCTTCAGAGGACTTTATGGATCGAGCAGGAATCAAGGAATAATTTAACGCATATGTGCGTAATGCTGATCTTGAGAGCTTCGAGGCAGATAAGTGCCGCCAGTACCACTATCTCACTGATTCCTTTGTGAGAAGGTTTGAATTTTCATCATCACGCAACTCTAAAACTGTCCTGTTTGATCTTTATGAAAAATCTTATACTATGGACTTAGAGGATTTTAACACTGCTTGCAAACTTCCACAATGGGGTAGTCCTAATGAACCTCACAAATATGAATTTAGAGATTTTATTGCTAGTATAACTGTGGGGGAATCGAGAGACATAACACAAGCTACCATAGGGAGCATCCATTTTCCTGCTATACATTATTTTGCTCTCTTCATAGGTAGGTGAATAAATGGTAAGGATGAAGCATGTCACATGTGTGTCCCTGGCCTCAGTGTTCTCAGGAGTGCTGTATTAGGACATATACATTATAATTTCGGAGCCATTGTTGCACGTAGGTTGCATAATAATAGATTTAATGGAGATTTCTTTGGTGGAATTTATGCAACCCGTCTAGCTAATTTTCTTGATATACCCATACGTGGGTATTGAGTTGCATCCTGTTTATTTAGATTATGAGGCTGTAGGATCGAAAGTATGTCTAGAGGGGGGTGATTAGACTACTTGACCAAATAAAAATCTAGCCTTTTCCCAATTTTAGTTCTAGGCAGATTTTAGCAACTTAGCACAAGTCAAGCAATCAACCTACACATGCAATTCTAAGAGTATAGCAGCAAAAAGTAAAACAATTGCATATGAAGGTAAAGGGAGGTGTTTGGAGTGTGCAAACGCAATTGGAGACACGGAGATTTTTGGCGTGGTTCCGATAGGTGGTGCTATCGTACATCCATGTTGATGGAGACTTCAACCCACGAAGGGTAACGGTTGCACGAGTCCATGGAGGGCTCCATCCATGAAGGGTCCATGAAGAAGCAACCTTGTCTATCCCACCATGGCCGTCGCCCACGAAGGACTTGCCTCACTCGGGTAGATCTTCACGAAGTAGGTGATCTCCTTGCCCTTACAAACTCCTTGGTTCAACTCCACAATCTCGACGGAGGCTCCCAAGTGACACCTAACCAATCTAGGAGACACCACTCTCCAAGAGGTAACAAATGGTGTGTTGATGATGAACTCCTTGCTCTTGTGCTTCAAATGATAGTCTCCCAAACACTAAACTCTCTCTCACAGGATTCGGATTTGGTAGAAAGAAGATTTGAATGGAAAGCAACTTGGGGAAGGCTAGAGATCAAGATTAATGTGGTTGGAATGGAATATCTTGACCTCAACACAAGTGTAGGTGGTCCTCTCTCAGAAAATGTATGTTGGAAGTGTAGGCATGTTCTGATGGCTCTCTCCATGAATGAAGAGTGGATGGAGGGGTATAAATAGCCTCCACACAAAGTCTAACCGTTACACACAAATCACCAAACTCGGTGGGACCGAATCATGAAACTCGGTCAAACCGATTTAGTTCAAAATGTGAACGTTAGGATTTTCGGTGGGACCGACATGTCAACTCGGTGGGACCGATTTTTTTAGGGTTAGGGCACAATGTAATCTCGGTGGGACCAATTACACGAACTCGGTGAGACCGATTTTGGTAATGGACTAACAGAGAGTTGGTCAGGCAAACTCGGTGGGACCGATTTGATCATCTCGGTTGGACCGAAACGTTACGAAAGGGGAACAGAGAGTTTGCATTGCAATCTCGGTGGGACCGATCGCTCATCTTGGTTTGGCCGAAAGGTTACGAAGGGAAACAGAGAGATTACAATCCCATCTCGGTGAGACTGAGATCCCTATCGGTGAGACCGAATAGACTAGGGTTTCTGGCAGTGGCTATGTCAACTGAACTCGGTGGCGCCGGATAGAAAGTTTCGGTGGGGCCGAGTTTGACTTTTGGTTTGGTACATATGTGGATGTGAGAAAGTAGTTGAGGGCTTTTGGAGCATATCAATAAGCATTTTGAGCAAGCAAGCCATTAGGCAACACCTCATCCCCTCTTAATAGTATTGGCTTTTCCTATGGACTCAATGTGATCTTGGATCACTTAAAATGAAAAGATATAGAGTCCCGAGCCTTGAGCTTGAGCCAATCCTTTGTCCTTAGAATTTTGAGGGATCCACTTTTCTCATCCATGCCATGCCAATCATTGAGATTTCCTGAAATGTTTATCTTTAAGTAGCATTAGCTCAATGAGTTATATGTTGTTAGGAATTACCAAAACCACCTAGGGATAGTTGCACTTTCAATCTCCCCTTTTTTGGTAATTGATGACAACATATAGATCAAAGCTTCGACAAATGATAAATAAGATTGAAAAAACATCATCGCTTTGAGAAGTATGTGATAAGCAAGAGCTCCCCCTAAATTTGTGCATTATTTAAGATTTGCTTTCGAATGCAAATGCACAATCGATTAGGATCATGGGTTACTCTTACATGCCACATACATCTTGGTGAAGTGCTCAAAATGATAGAGATTAAAAGCATGCACTCATCACCAAGCAAGTGAATGATCATATAAGGAATATAAAGGATAGCATCATTCAACCAAACATTAATGTAGCATATGATCAAACACATGATCAACAACTATCTCACAAGGACATAAAGTATCTCACACAAGCACTCAATAAATAAGTTCAACCAAAAATAACAAGAGAGATAAAAGAACAACACACTCTCTCGAAGCCTATGATCTATACATTTTCTCCCCCTTTGGCAACAGGTTACCAAAAAGTTCAAAAATGCATAGTGCTAAACGACTCTCAGGCTTGATATTCGGGAGGTGGTGTAGAGAGCACTCCAAGGATGAAGGCTTCCGATGAAGTAGTTGGAGCTGATGGAGTGGCTGCTGGAGGTGGCACTGGAGCTGTGGCTGCTGGAGCTGATGTTGTATGGAAGTGCTAGTTATCGACTAGAGGGGGGGTGAATAGGCGATTTTTATGAAAGCCTTCAAAACATGGGAGTTTCGAAGACAAACGATAGAAATGAACCTATAACCATGCAGCGGAAGGTAGACTACACTAGACAAGCCATAGTCAAGTATTCAATGAAGTGAGAGCATGAAGACTAATAGCAGCTAGGTAGTACGGATCAGAATGGAAGATAGTATGAAACCAATCTGAACAACCAGTCATAGAGTGAAGACAAATGGACAATGCAAACAGGCAATGACTTCACAAGGACCAACTGTAAATAAAGAGATGGGAAGGATAGAACCAGTAGCTTGTTGAAGACAATGATTTGTTGGACCAGTTCCAGTTGCTGTGACAACTGTACGTCTGGTTAGGGAGGCTAAGATTTAACTCAGAAGACCGTGTCTTCACCTTATTCCCCTTGAGCTAAGGACACCCAGTCGTCGCCCAATCACTCTGGTAAGTCTTCAAGGTAGACTTCCAAAACTTCACAGACTTCGTTCACCGGTGATCCACAATGACTCTTGGATGCTCAGAATGTGACGCCTAACCGGCTGGAGGATTCACAGTCCTCAAGTGTAACAAGTCTTCAGATCACACAGACAGGAAGACTTCAGTGATGCCTAACACTCTTTGGCTCTGGGTGTTTAGGGCTTTGTCATCGCAAGGATTTCTCTCTCAAAGGCTTCGAGGTGGGTTGCTCTCAAACGACAAAAGTCGTGCACTAACTTCGAGCAGCCACCAATTTATGGTGTAGGGGTGGGCTATTTATAGCCACTAGGCAACCCAACCTGATTTGTCAGAAATGACCCTGGGTCACTAAGGAACTGACACGTGTTCCAATGGTCAGATTTCAAACACATGCGACAACTTTACTTGGGCTACAAGTAAAGCTGACTCATCCATCTCTGGATAAGATTTGCTCTCATTGTCTTCGCTCGAAGACATAGGATTGTGGTTAAGCATCACTTCAATCACTCTGACTTTGTTCACTAGGACCCCACTTAATAGTACGGTGGTTCCTATGACTCAACAAAGAAGAAAAGGAAACAATGAAACAACTAAGTCTTCGCGCTCCATAGCCTTCACGCGATATCTTCTCTTGTCATAGTCTTCAACGTGAATATCTTCACATACCACCTTTGTCTTCAATGTCTTCATACATTTTTAGGGGTCATCTCCGGTAGGTAAACCGAATCAATGAGGGACTACTACCTGTGTTATCCTGCAATTCTCACAAACACATTAGTCCCTCAACCAGGTTTGTCGTCAATACTCCAAAACCAACTAGGGGTGGCACTAGATACACTTACACTGTAGCTCTAGTATCTGTGAATGGCACTGCAGCAGACCTTGGACCTCGTGGCACACGCTTGAAAGCATCAGTAGTAGACTTGCCCTTCCTCTCCTCTGCTTCCTCCTGAAGCTGCTCAACTGCAGTCTGAATCTCAGTCACCTTCAGATTAAGATCATAGAATTTTGTTTCCACAATCCTCTCCAAGCTCTCCTGATTCTGAGTCAGGGTGGCCAAGCCCTTCTCAATCCTCAGTGTAGCTTGAATCAGATATCCAAGCTGATCTTGCTTGCTCTTCAGGAAAACCTGAGATGCCTCTTCAGCAGTTGGCATCCTTGCAGCTTTCTCTGCCCTTGCCTTCTCTCTCTTCTCATGTGCTTGCACAAATGATGGATCTTCCTCAGTCATCACAACGGTATTGTCTTCAAAATCAGGATATATGGGTAGATGCTCCTTGTCTAGCAAATAAGTTCATGTGCCCATCTTAGAGTTGATGAGCTCCTAAATGTGTGGAGCATACCCACAATCAGACTCATGACTTTGAATTTTTGAGGCACGTCAAACAAATGCAGCAAGTTGATGGCATGTCCTCTGATCATCTTGTGATCACCTGACTTGGGGAGCAATGTGTGTCTGAGGATCCAATTTATAGTAGGCAGACCAGACAACAAGTAGTGGACAGATCCAAACTTGTGAGTATCCAAAGCAGCATCTGGGATCTCTTTGTACATGTTGTCCATTGTGTTGTGGTCTTTCTTCTTCTCAGCATATACATCCAAGTCATCTTGATGCTCTGCAGGGGCATTGATCAGCTTAGCCCATTCATCAACAGAAGATTGGTACCTGGTACCCTCAAACATCCAAACGATCTTCCCATCTGGATAGAAATGGGCAGTGGAGTAGAACTACATGATCAACTCATCATTCCACTTGGTGAGCTTCTGGGCCACAAAGGCATCAACTCCACATGCCCTGAAGCTGTCATAGACACCTGGATAGTGATCCTCATTCTCCTTGATGTACTCCTAATCCACCCATTTCATGTCACATACAATGTGCTTCTTGTCAACCAACACTGTCTCATAAAAATCTT
The DNA here is from genome assembly GCF_018294505.1 of Triticum aestivum. NCBI lineage: Eukaryota > Viridiplantae > Streptophyta > Magnoliopsida > Poales > Poaceae > Triticum > Triticum aestivum. The sequence continues at coordinate 511,676,573 of NC_057797.1, read as the reverse complement.
GATGTTCCTTGGTGTGAAACCTGTAGTCCACAGCAGTTCTCCTCCTGATAGCATATGGGTCAGACTGTCTCCATAACCTCGATCCTGCATCCTTCTTGATTTTCATGTTTTCTGCCATAGGATGTGTATCAATGTGGTCAGGGATCTTGGGCTTCAGCTTCCTCAACACAACTGAGTCATCTTCTTCTTCAGCAGCTTCAGGCACTGGGGCCTTGTTTTTCTCCTCAGCAGGAATGTTTCTAGTGCTTCTCTTGGGTTTAGGCTTCTGAGCTGGAGCAGTAGCCTTGGGAGCAGCTTTGGGCTTAGATGGAGTAGCCCCTGATCTGATTGCATCTCCCATGAGCTTTTGTGCCTTAGGAGTTGGTGCAGCATCCTCTTCCTCTTCTTCTTCTTATGGATCTCTCATTATGGATGATCTGCCAAGCACTCTGGCAGTGGTCTTCTTGACCCTTTCCTTCCTTTTCTTTCCTTCTCCAGCAACCTCTTCAGTTGGCTTGGAGGTTTCAGCAGTTGATGCTCTGGCCTTAGACATAGGAACTCTCTTTGCTGGTGCCTTCTTATGCATCCCTGGCTTGACTGTAGCAGCTGAGCCATACTCCTTTTCGGCACCTTTTTCTTTGAAGTGGCCTCATCCTCAACAGCGAAATCTTCATCTTCTGAATCAGAAGTTTTCTTCTTCCTTGTCCTGGTAGCTGCCTTTGGCAAGTTACTTGGTGTGCTCCTGCTGCCCTCATCAGAAGTGCTAGAGGGACTAGTGCCCTCACTCAGTTGAACCTGCTCCTCAGACTTGTTCTGGCTATCACTTTGATCCGACATCTTACAAGCAAACTGTCAGCAGACCCTATGAATAAATTATAGATGAGGTAGAGAAGATGAGCATCACAAAGTACAAGAGTTTTGAAAAACAATTGACTCAAAAAATTAGTTTTAGTTCTTCACAGAAAGCATTTCGGATCTACAGATTTGTGAACTCGGTGATGCCGAAGCAGCTTTTGGAACCTAAACTAGTGAACTCGGTCAGACCGAGTCATAGTTTGGTGGCACCGAGACTGCTAGGGTTTCACAAAGAATTGAAATCGGTCACACCGATTTGCAATTTTCGGTCAGACCGAAAACACATGTGCAATGGCCTAAGCCAAGTCGGTGAGACCGATTTCTACAACTCGGTCGGCCTAGATGAGTTCAGCGGAGACCTAACCCTAAATTTTCAAATCAAATCTAATCTACGGGATGCTTTCGCTGGATGGGATGATTTCATACATGGCAAGAATCATGGCAAAGCGATGTGCAACGAATCGGAGTTAAGGAATAGCACAAAGATCAAGTTCATACCCTACTTCGGCGGTGAACTTGCTACGGCGGCAACGGCGGGGCAGATTGCCGTTGACGGCGGCGGAGACCAGCGGCGGGAGGTCGCTGACGGCGAGAGGATGATCTGGAGACCCGAGGAGGCAGAGTAGGTTATGCGCGGGCGAAGGGTTTCAATATTTTTTCCAAAATTTGGCCCGTCAGAATATATAACCTGACCCTGTCGGTGTGACCGAGTGGAACAACTCGGTGGCACCAAGATGCAAAACTGTGAGCAGTTACTACAACTCGGTGTGACCGAAAAGTTCTAATCGGTTGCACTGAGATTGTAAACCTAGATCAACTAAGTGATCTAGGTAGGACCAAAAAGGATGAATCGGTCAGACCAAAATGCACAAAGAGGTTTTGGAAGTTTAAGTCTATGACGAATCGGGAACTCTGAGTGCTCCTCACATAGAGTGGTTCGAATCTGACTTGGTCAAACTTTGTGATGTAGCATGAATAGATTTTGAGACGAGAAAAGCATAGATAACTAGAGGGAGTTCTTAGGCATCCTTGTCCATCCATTTGGCAAAAGAGAAAAGGACAAACAATCAAAGCAACAAATGGATGTCCTCGAATGAGTAAAATATGCAACCAACATGCTCACACAATAAGATGGCAAAAGAAATATGTGACAAAGCATGCACAAACACTCTAGCATCTATCAAGCAATTGGCGATGACTAGGTCATCTATATATGAGTATATTGACTTAGGAGTCAAATGAGAACATTTGATCATAGGTCATACTCATCGTTTAAGCACAAGTAGGGTTACCACTTTTACATAGAGCATTGTTGTACTCACACCATTAGAGTTGCTTTAACTCAATTGATTAGAGTAAAGCTCCCCCTCGATGTGACATCCCCCCTAAGAGGGATCAACTAACCTTGGGTTTTGTCGATGATGACTTCATGTAGGTGTTGAAGATGTGGATGCTCAATGTTGATGTAGATCATTCGGAGCAATCCTTTAGAGTGAGTTGCACTTTCAATACCTACACGGGTTAGTCCCACAAGGAACAAACTAGGATATCCGTAGACATAGAGTGATGTGTACACAAGATGATGTCCATGGAAGCATTAGGTTACCTTATCCCTTGTCTTACCAACAAGAGCGTTTGTGAATTCTTGAACTAGTGCAAGATATGAAAGTTGTTTGCACTTGTCCTCGCCAAAATAATATGAGTGAAGTATGTTGGCGGAGTCACCCTCAAGAACACCCTAGTTCTTCTTCTTCGGGATCCACACCATCTTGATGGGAATCCTTGGAGTTGTAGTCATACTTGATGAAGTAGAACTTGATGTAGTCTTGGGAACCCACTTGACCAAGGCCTTGGGTGCTTCCTCGAATGCATCAATCTCCTCTTGAAGCTTGTCCTTGCCTTTTTGCTTGTGGTCTTGTGGTGGAAGATCATCTTGAGATTGTGTTCCTTTGAAAGAAGTAGGATCATACTTCTCTTGTTGAGGAACAAACTTCGTCTTGGGATATTGATCTTCTTCCCACTCAACTCCATTGGCATTGAACTTTCGTTCAAAACCAACACCTTGATTCTTCCGGTGTCTTCCTTGCTTGCGTACAATTTCCTCAAATTGCTTACTTCTGGCAAGGCTCTTGTAAACACCTTTCTCTATAATTCCCTTCAATAAGCTATTTTCTTGCTCAAGTGTAACTTGGCTAAGAGAATCATTAGTGGAATCAAGAGAGCTACTAGAAGCAACAACATTAGATTTAGCATGATTGTTGTTACTACTAGATGAAGAATCTTTCTTGTTCTTGTTACTAGATTTAACTTGTGGCATGTAGGTAGATAAGAGTAAATGCTTGGCAATGTAAGAAGAACTTTTCTTGCGAAGATCATCATTGATTGCCTTTAAAAACTCATGTTCTTGCTCAAGGTTGATATTTTCAAAGCATAGTTTATCATGAGTCTTTAAAAGTTCTCGATGATCTTCCAAGGTAGTTTCATGAGCTAACTTAAGAGTGTTTAGTTCTTTAGTTAGACGCTCAATCTCCTTCTTATCATCGTCATTCGTTTTATCTTGATTATCATGATGAATAGCAAGCTCATCATAGTTTTCATAACTAGAGTTGTCAACAAGTAAATCATCATCTCCTAGCAAATCATCTTCATCACTATTGAAATCAACATACTCGGGGTGTGTTACCTTTGGACCTTTAGCCATGAAGCATTTCCCAATTCCTTCATTTGGTGAGTCAAATATGTCGAAGGAGTTGGTTGTCACAAGTGCTAGTCCGGCAACACCTTCATCTTGAGTATATTCGGAGTCGGAGTGATTGTCGGAGTCGGAACCGGATACCCATTCACCAACATGAGCTTGATGTGTTCTTTTTGTGTAGCTCCTTGATGACTTGTCCTTCCTTTCTGAGTCCTTGCTTCTCCGAGAGGGTCTTCGTTCATAACGATCATCTCTACTCATTCTCTCTCTTGATGGTGATTCTTCTCTTCTACTCCTTTTGGGAGAATCTTCTCTTCTTTTGTAGGGGGGCGTACATTCCTTGGAGTAGTGTCCGGGTCTTCCACAATTGTAGCAATTATGCTCACGACTAGAAGATCTTTTGTCATTGTAGGACCTTGACTTGGAACTTCTTTCCTTGCTTCTACTCTTGTAGAACTTCTTGAAGTTCTTCACCATTAGACTCAATTCTTCATTGAAGGTTTGCTTCTCACTTGATGATGTGGGAGCATCACACGAGGCTTTGTAAGCACCACTTGACTTGTTGTGAAGATCTTCCTTATCCTTGAGTGACATCTCATGAGCAACAATTCTTCCAATAACTTCCGTTGGCTTGAGATCTTTGTAATTGGGCATCATTTGGATCAATGTGCACACAGTATCATATTTTCCATCCAAGGCTCTTAGGATCTTCTTGATGATGAATCTATCGGTCATCTCTTCACTTCCTAAGCCGACAATCTCATTTGTGATGAGAGCAAGCATAGAGTACATTTGAGAGACGCCTTCACCATCCTTGATTTTGAACTTGTCAAGCTGACTTTGAAGCACATCCAATTTGGATTCCTTGACAGATTCGGTACCTTCGTGCATATCAATCAAAGTATCCCAAATTTCCTTTGCATTCTCAAGGCGGCTGATTTTGTTGAATTCTTCGGGGCATAATCCGTTGAAGAGAATATCACAAGCTTGAGCATTGTATTGTAGAATCTTCAATTCTTTCGCGGTAGCTTCACGGTTTGGTTCTCTCCCATCGAAGAATTCACCTTTCAAGACAATACACACAATAGCCCAAACGGCGGGGTTATGTCCAAGAATATGCATTTTCATCTTATGCTTCCAACTAGCAAAATTTGTGCCATCAAAGTAAGGACCTCTACGGTGGTAATTTCCCTCGCTAGACGCCATACTCTCCTAGGTTGTGAAACCAAGGCTATGACCACCACAAACTATGGAAATCAAAGCAAATGGATACCAACGCTCTGATACCACTTGTAGGATCGAAAGTATGTCTAGAGGGGGGTGATTAGACTACTTGACCAAATAAAAATCTAGCCTTTCCCCAATTTTAGTTCTAGGCAGATTTTAGCAACTTAGCACAAGTCAAGCAATCAACCTACACATGCAATTCTAAGAGTATAGCAGCTGAAAGTAAAACAATTGTATATGAAGGTAAAGGGAGGAGTTTGGAGTGTGCAAACGCAATTGGAGACACGGAGATTTTTGGCGTGGTTCCAATAGGTGGTGCTATCGTACATCCACGTTGATGGAGACTTCAACCCATGAAGGGTAACGGTTGCGCGAGTCCACGAAGGGCTCCACCCACGAAGGGTTCACGAAGAAGCAACCTTGTCTATCCCACCATGGCCATCGCCCACAAAGGACTTGCCTCACTCGGGTAGATCTTCACGAAGTAGGCGATCTCCTTGCCCTTACAAACTCCTTGGTTCAACTCCATGATACGTCTCCAACGTATCTATAATTTTTGATTGCTCCATGCTATATTATCTACTGTTTTGGACATTATTGGGCTTTATTATCCGCTTTTATATTATTTTTGGGACTAACCTATTAACTGGAGGCCCAGCCCAGAATTGCTATTTTTTCCCTGTTTTAGGGTTTCGAAGAAAAGGAATACCAAATGGAGTCAAAACGGAATGAAACCTTCGGGAACGTGATTTTCTCAACAAACAAGACCCAGGAGACTTGGACCCTACTTCAAGACACAAAAAGGAGGCCACGAGGTAGGGAAGCGCGCCTACCCCCCCCCCCCAGGCTCGCCCTCCACCCTCGTGGGCCCCCTGTTGCTCCACCGACGTACTCCTTCCTCCAATATATACCTGCATACCCCCAAACGATCAGAGATGGAGCCAAATACCTAATTCCACCGCCGCAACTTTCTGTATCCATGAGATCCCATCTTGGGGCCTGTTGCGGAGCTCCGCCGGAGGGGGCATCGATCACCGAGGGCTTCTACATCAACACCATAGCCCCTCCGATGAAGTGAGAGTAGTTTACCTTTGACCTATGGGTCCATAGTTATTAGCTAGATGACTTCTTCTCTCTTTTTGGATCTCAATACAATGTTCTCCTCCTCTCTTGTGGAGAACTATTCGATGTAATCTTCTTTTTGCGGTGTGTTTGTTGAGACCGATGAATTGTGGGTTTATGATCAAGTCTATCTATGAACAATATTTGAATCTTCTCTGAATTCTTTTATGTATGATTGGTTATCTTTGCAAGTCTCTTCAAATTATCAGTTTGGTTTGGCCTACTAGATTGATCTTTCTTGCAATGGGAGAAGTGCTTAGCGGCTCAATCTTGCGGTGTCCTTTCCCAGGTACAGTAGGGGCAGCAAGGCACGTATTGTATTGTTGCCATCGAGGATAACAAGATGGGGTTTTCATCATATTGCATGAGTTTATCCCTCTACATCATGTCATCTTGCTTAAGGCATTACTCTGTTTTTAACTTAATACTCTAGATGCATGCTGGATAGCGGTCGATGAGTGGAGTAATAGTAGTAGATGCAGGCAGGAGTCGGTCTACTTGTCTCGGACGTGATGCCTATATACATGACCATACCTAGATATTCTCATAACTATGCTCAATTCTGTCAATTGCTCAATAGTAATTTGTTCACCCACCGTAGAATACCTATGCTCTCGAGAGAAGCCACTAGTGAAACCTATGGCCCCCGGGTCTATCTTCATCATATTAATCTCCTACTACTTAGTTATTTCCTTTGCTCTTTACTTTGCCTTTATTTTACTTTGCATCTTTATCACAAAAATACCAAAAATATTATCTTATCATATCTATCAGATCTCACTCTCGTAAGTGGCCGTGTAGGGATTGACAACCCCTATTCGCGTTGGTTGCGAGGATTTATTTGTTTTGTGCAGGTACGAGGGACTCACGTGTAGCCTCCTACTGGATTGATACCTAGTTCTCAAAAACTGAGGGAAATACTTACGCTACTTTGCTGCATCATCCCTTCCTCTTCGGGGAAAACCAACGCAGTGCTCAAGAGGTAGCAAGAAGGATTTCGGGCGTCGTTGCCGGGGAGGTCTACACAAAAGTCAACATACCAAGTACCCATCACATACCCTTATCTCCCGCATTACATCATTTGCCATTTGCCTCTCGTTTTCCTCTCCCCCACTTCACCCTTGCCGTTTTATTTTCCCTCTCTCTCTACCCCCTTCTCTTTCTCTATTTGCCTCTTTTTGCTTGCTTGCTTTTTGTTTGCTTGTGTGTTAGTTCGTTTGCTTGTCACGATGGCTCAAGATAATACTAAATTGTGTGACTTCACCAATACCAACAACAATGATTTTATTAGCACTCCAATTGGTCCTCTTACCGATGCTGAATCTTGTGAAATTAATACTGCTTTGCTGAATCTTGTCATGAAAGATCTGTTTCCGGCCTTCCTAGTGAAGATGCCGCTACCCATTTAAATAGCTTCGTTGATTTATGTGATATGCAAAAGAAGACAGGTGTGGATAATGATATTGTTAAATTGAAGCTATTTCCTTTTTCGCTTAGAGATCGTGCTAAAGCTTGGTTTTCGTCTTTGCCTAAAAATAGTATTGATTCTTGGAATAAGTGCAAAGATGCTTTTATCTCTAAGTATTTTCCTCCCGCTAAGATCATCTCTCTTAGAAACGATATTATGAATTTTAAGCAACTTGATCATGAACATGTTGCACAAGCTTGGGAGAGAATGAAACTAATGATACGTAATTGCCCTACTCATGGTTTAAATTTGTGGATGATTATACAAAAAATTTATGCCGGATTGAATTTTGCTTCTAGAAATCTTTTAGATTCGGCCGCGGGAGGCTCTTTTATGGAAATCACTTTAGGAGAAGCTACTAAACTCCTAGATAATATTATGGTTAATTATTCTCAATGGCATACTGAAAGATCTACTAATAAAAAGGTGCATGCGATAGAAGAAATTAATGTTGTGACTGGAAAGATGGATGAACTTATGAAATTATTTGCTAATAAGAGTGTTTCTTCTGATCCTAATGATATGCCCTTGTCTAATTTTATTGAGCATAATAATGAGTCTATGGATGTGAATTTTGTTGGTAGGAACAATTTTGGTAACAACGCGTATAGAGGAAATTTTAATCCTAGGCCTTATCCTAGTAATCCCTCTAATAATTATGGTAATTCCCATTGTTGAGGAAATCGTTAACTGGTAGCTGCTCGGTCGGCTGGTGAGTAGGGGATTAATAGGCTAATCGGCAAGTTAATCGCCCATTTAATCTATTAATTGGATGATTTATCGGGTAATCGGCTACTCGGGGACCGTATGAGTAGGGATTAATCGGCAAGTTAACTGGATAATCGGATGAATTCTTGAACAGGGGTAATTCCCACAACAATTCTTATGGAAATTATAATAAGATTCCCTCTGATTTTAAATCTAATATTAAAGAATTTATTACTTCACAAAAGAATTTTAATGCTTTGATTGAAGAAAAATTGCTTAAGATTGATGAGTTGGCTAGGAACGTTGATAGAATTTCTCTTGATGTTGATTCTTTGAAACTTAGATCTATTCCACTTAAGCATGATATCAATGAGTCCCTCAAAGCCATGAGAATTTCCATTGATGAGTGCAAAGAAAGAACCGCTAGGATGCGTGCTAAGAAAGATGCCTTTATAAGAGCGTGTTCTTCTAGTTGCTATGAAAATAAAGATGAAGATCTAAAAGTTATTCATGTGTCCCCTATTAAATATTTGTTTTGCAATATGAATCTTGATAATGACGGGACTGAATATGATCCACCTTTACCTAGAAGGCGTTCCAAGAATTCGGAATTTTTTTATCTTGATGCTAAAATTGATAAAAGTGGGGTTGAAGAAATTAAAACCCTAGATGTTGCTAAACCCACTATTATGGATTTCAAGGAATTTAACTATGAAAATTTCTCTTTGATTGATTGTATTTCCTTGTTATAATCCGTGCTAAATTCTCCTCATGCTTATAGTCAAAATAAAGCATTTACTAAACATATCATTGATGCCTTGATGCAATCTTATGAAGAAAAACTTGAATTGGAAGTTTCTATCCCTAGAAAGCTCTATGATGAGTGGGAACCAACTATTAAATTTAAAATTAAAGATCATGAATGCTATGCTTTATGTGATTTGGGTGCTAGTGTTTCCATGATTCCAAAGACTTTGTGTGATTTGTTAGGTTTCCGTGATTTTGATGATTGTTCTTTAAACTTGCACCTTGCGGATTCCACTATTAAGAAACCTATGGGAAGAACTAATGATGTTATTACTGTTGCAAATAGGAATTATGTGCCCGTATATTTTATTTTTCTTGACATAGATTGCAATCCTTCATGTCCTATTATTCTTGGTAGACCTTTCCTTAGAACGATTGGTGCAATTATTGATATGAAGGAAGGAAATATTAGATTCCAATTTCCATTAAGGAAATGCATGGAACACTTTCCTAGAAAGAAAATTAAATTACCTTATGAATCTATTATGAGATACACTTATGGATTGCCTACCAAAGATGGCAATACCTAGATCTATCCTTGCTTGTTATGCCTAGCCAGGGGCGTTAAACGATAGCGCTTGTTGGGAGGCAACCCAAATTTATTTTTATTCCTTGCCTTTTGCTCCTGTTTAGTAATAAATAATTTATCTAGCCTCTGTTTTGGTTGTGTTTTTTGTGTTTAATTAGTGTTTGTGCCAACTGCCAAGTAGAACCGTTGGGAAGACTTGGGGAAAGTCTTGTTAAACTTGCTGTAAAAAATAGAAACTTTAGCGCTCACGACAACTGCTGCCATTTTTATTTGGAGAGTGATATTTAGTTAATTATTTTTGCAGATGATTAATAGATAAATTCCTAACGTCCAGAAATTTATTTTAGATTTTTTGGGGTTCCAGATGTTGCGCTAGCTACAGATTACTACAGACTGTTCTGTTTTTGACAGATTCTGTTTTTTGTGTGTTGTTTGCTTATTTTGATGAATCTATGGCTAGTAAATGTGACGCCCGGGTAATTAAGCTACAGTGCTCCTCTGCTAATGATGCCATGTCACCTCAATTATAGTTGCTAATCTCGAGTTAGTTCGAAACCGATTCAAATTCAAGTTCAAAATCAGGCAAACAATAAAAGTCTTCAAATTTTAAAACTAAAATGTTCGGAGTGAACAAAATAATGCACAGGTAATTATTGTGGAGAAACCACAATTTTATAATATGTTAAAGGCTCTAGAGTAATTAAAACAGCACCTGTGACAATTAATTAAATGCCTTTTATAATTAATAATAATGCAAACTATTTTTATTAGGTGTCAAACTTTTTGGGGCAGTAGAATAAATTATAACATTAATTTAGGAGTTGTATTTATATTTTATAAAACAAAAGTTAAAAGAATAAAATAGAAAAGAAAATAGATAAAGAAAAGAAAACAGAAAACAAAGCTAAAAAAAACATAAAAATAGAAACACCCCCCCCATGCTGGGCCGAGCGGCCCAGCTGGCCTCCGCACCGGCCGGCCCACCAGGCCCAGCCGGCCCTCCTCTCTGGCCTACAAGGCCACCTC